>NW_019396367.1:0-240958 GCF_000591075.1 Eurytemora carolleeae | reverse complement strand
TGATTAAACATTGAACTCCTTTGTATTTCAAATTCAATAGAAGTTCTGAATAAAAACTTTATTAATATTTAGTTTGGTTTAATATATAGGCGATTAATACAATCATTAATAAACTGAAGAAAAAAAGAATTTGATTTATAGGTCCAGCTGTATATAAATTTGATTAAAGTAGACCCACTCCATCAGTCTATCAGTTAGAATCTGACCTTAAAGAGACTGTGGACGTATATCAAAATATAAATATACGTGGCATTTTATATATCTACAACGGTACCCCTTAAACCTTGCTTTGTCTGATGAAGAATGCATTAGATAACTTGATTTCTTCAGGCAAAAAATGAATTATTTTCAATAATGGTTTTCCTATAAAAGTGACTGACTGTTAAATATATATTCTGCGGAGACATTAGGAATTAGGATAGAAAAATGATCAAAAATTAATCATCGAATATAAATGATTTATATCCATAGAGAATAGAATATATAGAGAGGAATTTACTAGAAAAAAGTGTAAAACGGCCATTTTGTTGTACTGTTTCCATACTGCAGGTGTACTTCACATATTTGTGCTATATAACCTTTTGGGCCTGGAACATCATTTTATACAAAAATTTTCTTGAAAATTATTTGAAAGCCAATATTTTAGAAATATTCAAGATATCAACATATGGTTCAACTTTTTTTCCACTAAAATTGAGGATGGAGATAAACTTAATATTTTAAATTCATTTTACAAATTTTCAAATGGGAAAATTATTTTGGAATCAGAATCTTCAATTCAAAAATTTTCTTTAACTAAATGTTTTGCAAATAAAATCTAAAATTAATATTAAATAAAAACCAAATTATGAAATAGGCTGATTTCATAATTGAGTAATTGGCCAATGATCATTTCACATAGACTTTCACTTTACTAACGATGATTTTCCGTTATAACTATAAATCAAATGATGTTTTTATTCACCTAATTCAAATTATAAAGTTTATTTAACAGTTAAAAAATTTCGAAATTGAAATGGTTAGTCTAGGGAACATACTGTATTAATGTACTCTACTGCGTATAATTTGTGAACATTTACATGATTTGTACACTTTGAACTCCCTTTCAGGCTGAAAGGGACTGAAAAAATTCATACCGAGAGATTCTTTTAATTCCTCTCTATATATTCTATTCTCTATGTTTATATCTTTTCATAAAATATGAAATTTAAATGATAAAACAAAAAATAATAAACCTTGTTTTTGTTTGTGTTTGTAAGTACTTTCATCGGATCGGACAAAGGTTTGGAGAAATATAAAACATTCTTCGATAAATGGAAATATTGAGATATTAATGGGAAATGAAAAGAATGTGATCTCAATATTAAAGATGGGCGCATTTAAACAATAAACAATATTTATTGTTATTATAGAAAGAAATAAAGATAAACATCTGGACACTCAAGGGAAGGGTGTCACAAAAATAGTTTCTTTTTCAGGCTCCCTTAGTGTTCCAGAGGAGTCCGATTTTTTTTCTTCATTTTAGTAAAAACTTAATATTTACAAAAGTTGAAATAGCTACGTTTGGTATTGTAATACTTTGTTTAACCCCTAAAAAATCGAAAAAATTTAATTGAGTATATTGACTAAGATCCAACAACAAATTTTAGAAAATTAAAAAGTGTTAACGATTTCATCCAAATCGGGGGAAGCCATTTTTTTAGGTTTTCCCATTTATTTTGACTTACCCATTTTGCAACCTAAAAAATGTGTGTGACTGTGGGGGGGGGGGCTTAAAAGTGAATTCCAACCAGGTTTATTAGCAACGTAGTTTTAAACTTAAATGCTTAAATGTAAAAGAAGTTGTTTTATATTTCTTTTCTTGCAGATAGTGGATGTATGCTGCAAGTGTAACCATATACTTTATCCATTTATGCATGAGATTACATATCACTTATGCATATATATGTATATATATTTATATATATATTATGTATGTATTTATACAAATACATGCCAGAGATATTTCTTCTAGAGTCCCTCTCTTCAGTCTCTTCACCTTATTATACTCCAAACAAAAACATGATTAGAAGTTAGAACATGAAATAGATCCACGTAAACATACCTTTCGTAACTTCAACTCAACATCCTAGAGTGGGCTGTCAGTTACAGGCGTGTAGTGGAGGGGTGCGGTACCCCTGTGCCCCCCTAAACAAGCACCCCCCTAGACAGCCAGAGGCAGGCTCTAATCTGTTAAACAGTAAACATATATATTCAGATTTTTTATTTTTCTTATCAATCGACAATGTCACAATCTGTCCATTTTATGTTCATTTCTCAAATTCTTTCTTGTACCTAGTAATCTTATTTACACTATTTTTTTCGCGGGGTTTTATTAAACATGATTGGTAATTATGGTCAGATGACTAATAGTATTCAGGTAGATTAAAATAGATTTTAAACATTATTTTTTCGTAATACCCCATGGCTAAATCTCCACTAAGCGCTTGTACCCTTAAACCATTTGTCAGATAAACAATGGTTTAAATATTCTTGTTTTTCTCTCTAATAACTGTGGGTTCTCTTGCACAATGTGCATTTCTTTTTCAGATACAATGGGAGAAATAATCAGCATACAGCTTTTTTAATGCCAAAAAACTAGAATATCTTCATATCATTAACAGATAAAGATTTCAAGGGTACTGATGTGAAATAAGCAAACCTATTGTTCACAAAAGGGTCAGTTGAAATTAGAACTTCAGTCCATTTAATAATACGAACACTCTCATTCACTTTATTGGTTAAGGAACTGAGTTTTTGCCACAAACTCAGATTTTCTAATCACTATATCTTTTATACCTTATGTCGTAGACTTAAAATATTTCAAACTATGGATTCTGCTAGATCAAACAATCTTAAGTTTGAAATAACAAAGGTTTTAACCATTTGGTTGCAGAGCTATAGGGATTAGAAAGTTTGAGTTTGTGGAAAAAACTCAATTCCTTTGAGGGTAAAATAAAAAAGCATATTAGCTATTCATTGGTATTAGTCTTACTTTTCAAAGAAAATTTTGGCCAAGGAAAAAGCCGATTTTTCGTTTAGAATTCGAGTGCAAATTGTCTTTGCAAGGGTATCGCATACCTTTGCGCTGAAATTCTAAACGATAAACCTGCTTTTTCTCTGACCAAAGTTATCTTTAAAAGTAAGACTAATACCAATGAATAGCTACTAAGCTATTTAGTTTACCTTGAAATTACCGAAATAAGTAAACGGCCCCCTTAACAATATAAACAAAAGAAAGTAAATTTTGAGACATTACTGGTATGACCTTTTTACCTTATGTATTAAGTTACATATTAAAACTTCAAAACTTATTTTTTCTATTCAATTCCTCTACAATAACAGAATTTGTGATTAAAAATATATAAGATTTCAAACTGACGTGCAATTTACATTAGTTTGACGTGAAGACATGAACTATTACTATATAATGATTTCAATTTATTTTATTGATGTCGGACTCATTTAGGACTCATTTTAAGCAGACATTTTTCATTCACCGATCTTAGGGAAATGGTTTTGTCTAGATGTAAAATAAGTAAAATCTAGGAACTCCTAAATCCTCTACATAGTGTATCTAGTCCTCATTACTGTATCGTATACTACGCCGATATGTTTTTAAACTTTAAACTACATAGTTTTTACAAAATCTCATATTTCACGTTTGTAATTTTAATAAAAATTGCTGAAATTTAAATTTCAGGATTTAAAATTGAATTTTGCTCCGAAACTTTATTCATGCTAACAGGCCTCGTAAACTCTTTATTTAGATATTTTTAGATTTTCATTCAGATTTTATATCAAGTAAATGGGTTGTATATGTAATAAATATAAAAATAAACCCCATATATTGGAAACCTGAACCTACCTCTGTATATATATTCAGATTTTATATCAAGTAAATGGGTTGTATGTAATCAATATAATAATAAACCCCATATATTGGAAACCAGAACCTACCTGTATATATATTCAGATTTTATATCAAGTAAATGGGTTGTATATGTAATCAATATAATAATAAACCCTATATATTGGAAACCTGAACCTAACCTACCTGTATATATATTCAGATTTTATATCAAGTGAATGGGTTGTATGTAATAAATATAATAATAAACCCCAAATATTGGAAACCTGAACCTACCTGTATACATATTCAGATTTTATATCAAGTGAATGGGGTATATGTAATAAATATAATAATAAACCCCTTATATTGGATACTGAACCTACCTGTATATTTATTCAGATTTTATATCAAGTAAATGGGTTGTATATGTAATAAATATAATAATAAACCCCTTATATTGGAAACCTGAACCTACCTGTATATATATTCAGATTTTATATCAAGTGAATGGGGTATATGTAATAAATATAATAATAAACCCCTTATATTGGATACTGAACCTACCTATATATATTACGTTATAAACACCTGACCGTATTATCGGATAGTTTAATCTTATCTGTACCTTAGACTCAAATATATTTAGTGGAATATAGACTCTGGTTACGGACAGTTAAAGATACCATTGCACAGTAGAGCTTTGTGTGTCGATAAATACATACTTAGACCTACCTCGTTCGGTAGAGAGGATAGCGTTTGAGAGAGTTGCATCTGGATTGATACACACTTAATAATACAGATAGAATTGTATCTGGATTGATAAAAATGTATCACAGTTTTATATTAATTTCTCGAGACAGGAACTTCAGATAAACGTTTCATGGGTCGAGATTAGCTTTCAGCCTATACCTCCTTTCACTTTTCATTTACAGTCCCTTTAAGGTATAAATCTAAACTATGGTTTCTGAAGTAAATAGTGAATAAATATAGTCAGCTACACAATACTGTAATGAAGACTGTAAATTGTGGAATAAAAGTTTTCTTTAGCAGTTTATTTATACTTGAAATATGCAAGGTCTTAAACCAGGTCTTACGATATTTTTAGTTCTTCTTGCATGAGTTTATTTCCATACTTTCACACAGTGTTTATGCAAATATATTTGCACACAATGCATGCAAATTTATCTGCACAGTATGCATACATAGTGCTTCAGGTCTAACAGGTCTAACAAGTCGATAACAGGTATAACTAATCTAAAAAGTCTAACAGGTTTATCGACCTAACATATCTAACAGGTCTAACAGGTTTATCAGGTCTAACAGATCTAACAGGTCTCACAGGTCTAACAGATCTAACAGATCTAACAGATCTAACAGGTTTATCAGGTCTAACAGATCTATCAGGTCTAACAGGTCTAAAAGGTCCAACAGGTCTAACAGCTCTAACAGTTCTAACAGGTCTAACAGGTCTAGCAGATCTAACAGGTCTAACAGGTCTAACAGGTCTAACAGGTCTAACAGGTCTAACAGATCTAACAGGTATAACTAGTCTAAAAGGTCTAACAGGTTTATCAGGTCTAGCAGATCTAACAGGTCTAACAGGTCTAACAGGTCTAACAGATCTAAGATCTAACAGGTCTAACAGGTCTAACAGGTCTAACAGGACTAACAGGTCTAACAGGTCTAACACGTCTAACACGTCTAACAGGTCTAACAGGTCTAACATGTCTAACAGGTCTAACAGGTCTAACAGGTCTAACAGGTCTAACACGTCTAACAGGTCTAACACGTCTAACAGGTCTAACAGGTCTAAAAGGTCTAACAGGTCTAACAGATCTAACAGATCTAACAGGTCTAACAGGTCTAACAGGTCTAACAGGTCTAACAGGTCTAACAGGTCTAACAGGTCTAACAGGTCTAGCAGGTCTAACAGGTCTAACAGGTCTAACAGGTCTAACAGGTTTAACAGGACTAACAGGTCTAATAGGTTTTCAAATATAAATTTTACTTACTGTTAGGACTTGTTATAAAACATATTGTTATAAAAAAATAAAAATGCAAAAAAGTTGGGCATTTGTTATCAAAAATTGGCATAACTTTAAAACCACTGGGTTAAACATCTGGATTACTTTATTAACGTGAATAATTCTGAATATTTTTGAAAATTTATGTAAATTCAAAATCATGAAATATATAATCTTTGCAAAATATCTTTTTATTTCTATATTTATCCATGCATTGGTTTCATAATTTTTTTTAATCCCTATAATTAGACACATTTCTATTTGTAACATCCATTTCTTCTCATCGGACTTCTATTGAAGGATAAGGAAGGAAATCTTTATTATGTTTTTCTTTTCTACAAAAATACTAAATACTCTGGTTTTTCTAGAGAATCCTTACAACACACAAATCTTCTTTCGCGAAAATATAAATTTTCTCAAATATATTTTAAAACTGTTAAGACCACTTCATATAGAACCGTATTTTTTATTTTTTCACCAATTTTCGATTCTTGACATTTTAGTTTTGATTACCACCACCAAGCTTTCGTACAGCAGAGAAGACAAATAAACAAACAAACAATAAAATACAATGCAATAATGAATTAAACGTACAAAAAAGAAAAGGCTCATTTTCAAGTAAATGCATATATTGTACCATTAAACAAGACTGGTAAATTCTCGTACTGGTTCGGATCATGCAACAGGGCCGGTATATATAATGCATTGAAACTCTAAACCTTTACTCTAAGTCCCCCCCCCCTCCCAGCTATACAAAGATTCAGACCGCCAGCCCCTATAGGGTCAATTTTTAATTCATGTTCTAAAATAATAATATTTAAAAAACTTTTAATTAAAGTAGTAGCTTTGTATAAAAATAAAACGAATATCATAAATATATCATGCATGCACTGAAATATGTGCCGACCACTGTACCAACACAAATGTGAGATTTATTATTAAAATATATTTATATTTGGTTCTAAAGTCATATTTTAACAGATTTAACAATTTTTAACGATACCAAAATAGTGTTTCAATTTCTCAAATAAATCACAAAAGGTTTTTTATTTAATCATTTATAATTTGTTTTCTTTTAAAGTGGCTAAAATTTTCATTTTGATATCTATATTTAAATCATATCAGAGTTTTTCAAAATTTCAGAGTTGAACAAATCTGCCAAGAACATGAAAGCAATCCGAAAAATCACCGTTATTTAGAATAATAAATTTTGAGTGATACTGAAAATATCCAAAAATTTCGCATTGGTTAAGTTAAGTCTCTGATACCAATTATTCAACCCCTATTCATGATCTTGGCTTTTTTAAGAGTTAACCCGATATGTTAGATTTGGAGGAGAATTACAAAGCATTGACTTGGAATTAAAACGCTTAGCTATTCTTTTCAACTGTGACTTCTTGTTGAGTTAAATAATGTAAAATGAATTTGTTTAACGAGGAAAATTTTGAATGTCTGCAAAATTGATTTAAACTATTCACTACATTGTTAGAGAGTAATGTTGGATACAAAATGAAAGCTGAAAATTGAATACAGATATTTATTGCAAAAACTTCCGAAGAATTAAGTTCATTTTTCATATGCTATGGAATCTTGAAACTCTTGATATTTCGTATCTCCAGTTACAAGACCATGATAATAATCATAAAGGACAGCCTGCACTGTGACTGCACTGTTCCCTCCAGAGCTGGGTTTATGATCTAGGTAGGAACCGGGTGCAGGAATACTCAAGGAACCGGAAACTGTATCTTGTAAGTAACAAGGAACTGAGTCTCTATAGGAATCAGGATCTCGGAATGGAACCGGAGGATAATCTGTGTGTGAGCCAGAAGCAGAACCTTGAGGATAAAAAGAGGATCCTGAAACTTGATATCTTCCCTTCTCCGGAGCCGAGACTATATATGAACCTGTAGAAGGGTCTATGTTGTAAGTACTCAGGTCAAACTCATTAGCGCTTGAGTAAGAGTTGTCACTTACCCGGAACATATCGTTCAATCCTATAAAATATACTTTTAACTATTTTGACTAACTTTTGAACCTTGGACGTATTGACGACCACTTCTTAATTTGTATTTGGGCATAAAAAGTAACAAATACTTACCAATACTGTGAGTTCCAGTAATTTTGATTTCACAAAGAGAATCTGAGGTAGATTCTTCGTAATCTGAAGCTGAGACTTGATTGTGAGACGTTGTTACCGGTTCTACTCGTGTGATACTTAAACCTTTACAATTATAAATTCTTAATATACAAACCAATGTATAGAACTACAACAAATTTCGACAAACAAACCTGGATATTTATAGAGTAAATTTTCAGGATTTAGAATATCCATATCTATCTCCGCTAATTCTGGTAGATCCATCTTGTTGACCATATCATCTAGATCTGCGGCTAATTCTGTCAATACATTCTCATCGTTATCATCTTCAACCTCAAGTTCCATTCCAGTCAGATCCTCCTCATCTGAACTAAAAGAGAAGTCGATGTTGTTTGCTTCGTGCATCTGAGGAATGGTTTGAGTATTATATCCACTTGTCCCACTGTTCAAGGTTTCTTCCCTGTTTGATCCACTATTCTGTAAACCCTATAAATTATGTATTTACGAATGAAAAGAAATTATAGATAGTGTGAAACATGTGAAATAAATAAAACACTTAATTTGCTAAAAGCTTGTGCTCACCTGTTGAACTTCATGCATTCTCGAAAGATAATCAATTGCATTTTGCATTTCCATCTCCGATCTTCCTGTGTCCCACTGAAACAATCCGCGGAAACGTTGAACCGGAACCTTCTTCTTTGGTTTAATCAATCTCTTCAGCTTTTTTTTACTGTACTTCATGTATGGGTTACTTCCATAGGTGGCTCTGGTCTCCATCCATTCTAACATCCTCTGATAGTAAGTTTTTACTCGGAGTCGTAGAGCAGACCATGGTTTAGGATGCCCGAGCAATACAGAAAGTCGAGCTTGTCCTATTCCTAGGACGAGTCTGCCAAACCTCTCCCACTTGATCTGATTGTAGGTCAGATAATGACGTACACGCTGACTCAATGCAACCTGCAAAGTTTTGAGAGAAGATTGACACAAAGACTTCAAAGAAGATTGGGAATTTTTAAAAATATATTTTGCGCATATTTTTTTAAAGACTTTTTAGCAAACAAAGGTATAATAAAAATATTATTCTCAAAGAAAACCATCATGAATAAAGTTTTAAAAAACTTCAACTATAGTAATGAAATGAGGAGACAATGACAAAAAGGAATGATTCTAAAATGGTTACCGTATCAATTATGATCTCCGGGTTGTAGTACAGTGGATCAAGATCTTTCGGATCCATTTTAAATCTACAAATAAAGTGAATAGTCGATACCACAATTGTACGTTTAGCTGTAATCAATGGTTCGCAAGGAATTTTCTACATCATGCATTACAAGCATATTATATAGACTATATATAATGTTGAAGAGAAAATTTAACGTTGTCAAAAATGAGCGTGGTTTTCCTATCTACAGAAGTAAAATACATTTCACTTTAATGATTATGCTTCACGTTTTCAGTTGAACAGAAGTAAAATACATTTCAGTTAACCCCACTAATTTAAAAAGTCAACTTGTCCCTCCTTCAAGAAACAGCTCAATAACATTTCATATACATGAGAAATAATAAAATATATGAACTTATTTTATTAATTAAGCCAGATTTAATCAATTTTTCTGAGGAATCTTTTACGTATGTTTCCGCTTCCAAGTCACGTGGAGAACTGCCGTTATGAAACTATTTTGCGGATTTGTGAATTTATCTTCCCGCATTTCTTGTTTCAAAACTGGCAAATAACGATGCTGAAATGGAGCGGAAAAATAATTTCATAGAGCAAACTGTAGTCACTGTAGTTTTTATACCAAACTTTCCTTGTTTACCAATAAATACTCTAAGAACAGGCATTTCAATTTATATTTTGACTGCGAGTTTTCGCTATACCTTTCAAAACACATTACAAAAGTATTAAAGACGCTTTAGTTCAGTTCGAAATTGTCATATGTAGCTCATTAGACTTAGAGACGTAAAATGAAATGAAAAGTCACTAAAATTGTTTTCGCATGACATGCTTAATGTTCGCTCTCAAATTATAACCAAAAGCCCGTGGTTAAAAAATAAACATTGTTTATATAGTCATATTCTCTTTTAGACCAGAGGAGGGCTTATATATCTTGATTAATGTGTGCCTTCAACTAGCTTCAGAGGCTAGATAGTACGTACGTATCTTTATTGAATCAATTCTAACTTGGTTATTGGTAAATCGTACATCTGGGTGGATACGTTTTCAGAATTGTTTTTTAAATTATTAAATAACGACCACAAAAAATGTATACAAAATTCTACAATAAACTAAGTAGTTGTTTATTGAACAGGTTGAGAAAATAAAAATTAATCTTATCATCGAAAATAAGTAATCTTATTTAATTATTAGTTTCTATAATCTCTGATTATTCACAAATATTTTATGCACATTTTCTGGAATTTTTATAGAAAAGACGACATTTGAAGTATTTGTAGAAATCTGCGAACGAATTCATAGAGAATAAGAAATTTAATATAATGATTAAAACGAAATAATTGATTCTAACATTGATTTATTGACAAATTACTTTTGAGAAATATGTTCCTAAAAATCTAATTAGTTTACTGTATAATTTTACTTTATTTTTCCTCATCCTTATTTAATAATCTAAAAACGTACCCATCCAAATTCATGATTTTTAACGTCGACTATGCACTCAAACTCAGTAACTATACATCGTCGAAACGCTTTTAAATGTCTCTCAAATGAATCCTAAAGAATATGTCAACAACACTGCATACTCAGCTCAACTACCTTACATAGCCGGTCAGCGGTCTGACCATTTAAGATTTAAATATGGTTGTTTTTAACCCGTTGTTTAATAACCAAAGAATTTACATCGCTGCCTGCGGTAAACTTTTTTATTCGATTTAGTTGTTCTATTTGTAGAGTTTTCCTGGGTATAACTTTTTATGTGCAATGTTAGAGATTTCTATGTGCAATGTTGTTTATGTTTAGAATGGATGTAGATACATATATTTTTAATTACTAGGCTTTCAGGGCGCTGCGCGTCCATCTTCTATTTCAATTGTGAACATTTCGTGGATTTTCAAAATTTTCAAAATCGAATTTTGTTAGAGGTAAATTTTGAAATTTGATCATCCATAAAACTTCCCTGAGGTCCCACAAAAAATTTGGGCCCGATCGGATCAGCCGTTTTGACGTTTATTGGATACAAACACACAAACAGGCTCTTATTACAGGATTACATATCTTATTAGGATTACATATCTTATTAGGATTACATATCTTATTATGATTACTTATCTCATGAGGATTACATATCTTATTAGGATTACATATCTTATAAGGATTACATATCTTCTTAGGATTACATATCTTATTAGGATCACATATCTCATTAGGATTACATATCTTATTAGGATTATATATCTTATTAGGAATGCATATCTTATTAGGATTACATATCTTATTAGTATCACATATCTTATTAGGATTACATATCTTATTAGGATTATATATCTTATTAGGAATACATATCTTATTAGGGTTACATATCTCATTAGTATTACATATCTCATTAGTATTACATTTCTCATGAGCATTAGACTCACTGAGCTTTTAACCAGAACCTCTAGATTACGGTGAGCCTGCATTGGGGATAAGACGGTGTGTTAAGAAGGTTTAGGGGAACAGCTTATAAAGTTTAACCCGTTCAGTTGATCTTAAAAGAAATATGAACGGTTTATTATTATCATTGAATATATATATACTGATTAAAAGCTCCAACTATTGTTGTTGAGAACGTGATGCCATCTTTAAATATATAATTTTGTGTTCAGCTTATTTAAGTAATGCTTCATTAATTTATTACATTTAAAAGTTGACAACTAGTTGCTTATTAAATGAACATAATTTTTTTCTGACAGATTTGAGCCATTCTGCGAGTTGAGAAAAATAGGGAAAAAAGAAGCTTGATGTTTGATTAAATTCAATATTTTTTAGAATTTAACAATTAATAGAACCGTAAATTTATTTTTCAGGGACCCACTTGTCTGCTCTACAATTTCAGAAATATTGTTTTTTTAACATAAAAGTGATAATTTGTCCTTTTCAACGAGTAATTGACGATAGAATTTATGTAATAGTAACAAGAAAGAAAATTTACCTTTTTACAGAAAATGAAAACGACGATATATTCCACATTGTCGCTATATACAGGGTGAGTCAAAAAAAAGTGTGATTTGCGGCGCCTATTGCAAAATTGTACCTTTTTTGTGCAACTCTCCTGTTTGGTGTATTTTCAACATTTTTTGAAAATTTGTAATTTTTTTGGTACTTCAATGGCCTAAAAGAAAATCCGCGAACCTTTTTTCTCTCAAAATCAAAAGTTCAGAAAAGCAAAAATGTATACATAAATTATTTCTATCGAAATCTAAATTTTTTAAAGATTGAATCACAGAAAATTTGCAAAATTGTAATAAGAAAATTCGCAATTTTCAGTTTTGGTCTAATTTTTAAGGAAAAGTTATTTAAATTATCTAGTTCCTTTCTTCTTAGTTTATTCTTAAGTATTAAATGTACGCTGTTCATTTGTATCCTTAAGAACCATCGAAAAACTATTTTTCGGTAAAGATTGTTCCAGAACTGAAAATTGCGAATTTTCTTTTTACAATTTTGCAAATGTTCTGAGACTCAGTGATTCAATCTTTTTAAAATTTTAGATTTCGATAGAAGCAATTTATAAACATATTTTTATTTTTCTGAACTTTTGATTTTGAGAGAAAAAAAGGTTCGCGGATTTTTTTTGGGTCATTGAAGTACCAAAAAAATAGAAATTTTTATGAACCATACAGAAGAGTCGCACAAAAGAATGTATAATTTTGCACCAGGCGCTGCAAATCACACTTTAATTTGACTCACCCTGTAGACTCACGTTTTATATAAGGTTACTGCTGAGAGGAGGACATGTAACTTCTTAAATACATTCTGGTTTTAGTAGAAATATGCATTTCCGTTTAATGTTTAACCCTATTCAGGCTGAGGTCTGGTTTTAGTAGAAATATGCATTTCCGTTAACTGTTTAACCCTATTCAGGCTGAGGTCTGGTCTTAGTAAAATACACATTTCCGTTTACTGTTTAACCCTATTCAGGCTGAGGTCTGGTTTTAGTAAAATACACATTTCCGTTTACTGTTTAACCCTATTTATGCTGAGGTCTGGTTTTAGTAGAAATACACATTTCCGTTTACTGTTTAACCCTATTTAGGCTGAGGTTTTGTTTTAGAAGAAATACACATTTCCGTTTACTGTTTAACATTATTTAGGCTGACATCTGGTTTTAGTAGCAATATGCATTTCCGTTTAATGTTTATCCCTATTCAGGCTGAGGTCTGGTTTTAGTAGAAATATGCATTTCCGTTTACTGTTTAACCCTATTTAGGCTGAGGTTTTGTTTTAGAAGAAATACACATTTCCGTTTACTGTTTAACATTATTCAGGCTGACATCTGGTTTTAGTAGAAATATGCATTTCCGTTTACTGTTTAACCCTATTCAGGCTGGGGTCTAGTTTTAGTAGAAATATGCATTTCCGTATACTGTTTAACCCTATCGACGTCTTAAAAAATCTAAAAATTTAAAAAATATTTATTGCAATATCAAGTTAATAAGTAAAAAATGTGCAAAAACAAAAAGAGCGCAAAATATAAAATTCAAATAGGCAAAAATATTTGCAAAATTATCGATACTGAATTTGTAACTATAAAAAGTCGAAATCTAATGACCGGAAGTAGGAATAAATATAGATTTAGTCGGGTAACGGTAAAATAAGGCATTCAGACAGATTGCCTGAGGACTAAGGCAGTAGGTATAAGAGCCCCGCTTTGAGCCTAAAGTAAAGGGCATGTGCTAGTTAGAAAATTCAAAAAATTTGAACAGCCTCAGACCAATACTTTTTGAGTTATCTTCAAAAAACGACAGGGGGTCCCAGGGACACCACCCCAGCTGGAATTAAGGATTCATATCTAATTTATGATGAGATGGATAGATATATAGATAGATGTTACAGTCGTTGCTATTTCTATTGGTTTTGAATCGTGACCAAGCTGACTGAACCCTGACTGGATCAGACGCTACCAGGAATATTAAACAATGGTGTACGTGGATAGAGGGTCAATATTCCGTATTTCGTTAAGTAAAAGAAAAAGGTTCCATGCCTGGAATGAAAATGGTTGTCTGAGAAAAAAAGCAAGGTTGGAATATCTCTTTATATTTAAAACAGCTGAAACAAATACGAGAAAAAAATAAAAAATTTCCAAAAAAAATTTATTTTAGTTTGAGTGTGTGTACTTGAATTTATGGATTACAACAATGAAACATTTCTATTTGAAATGCAGGGAAATGTTTAATTATTCTACACAGTGGAAATTATATTAAATTCTCCTTTATGTGAAATTTCACAAAGTTTAACATTTTTCATTTAGTTCGGTGGAACCGTGACAGCATGTCACCAATAAATGAATTGATCAAAATGATAAGAAAAATAAATTTTTCAAAATAAAATATTTATTTGAAAAAAACACGAATGGTTTTAAAACATACAATTAATATTTGCTTACATTAATAAATACCACGGCCCGCTTATAGATATGATTCTATCTACCTATTGCTCCTTGTTTTTGGATTTCCAAAAAGTGGTCTGACATTTTTGTACAACATGAATTGATATTGATATTGACATTGAGAAATTTGTCCTAAATTTAAATTATTAAATACTACCAAGGTTGCTTAAATCTGAAGTATCTCCGACAGTTTCTTTGATACAAAGAAGGAGGCTTAATTTTACCAAGTTTAAAAGACGTATAATACTCCATTCACGACTGTTAACTTAACAAAAAGCGCAGACAAATTCCATGGTCCAGTGTCGAATATACTGCATGACACTCCAGGCAGAAAATTACATCAAAGCTTGTCTATTGTTACCCCTTTAAAAGTGGTATGAATTAAAGGACATCTAAAGCCTGAAAACTGATGTGAGCAAATCTAGAGTGTAGGAAAAAATGTATTTACAAGTATAAAAATGAACAAATATAATAATACTACTGAATCCTGGAAAGCCGGAGCCCTCTGTCAGACTCTCCCTCTTTCATTTGCCCTTTTTGTTGAATTAATCTTCGGTCGTCAAACCCTTGGAAGCCGTGGTTCATACCTATTGGCTTGAAATTAAACTAGGATCTGGGGCAACAGTGGCTTCTGTTTTCCACACATTCAAACATACGTTCAAAGCATGTTTTCTGGGTTGACACTTTCTAACCACAAATATTTCTCCACTTATCATCCACCCCACTTTCTGTCTGACCTATAGCTGTAAACAAAAGAGCTAAAACGTTGTCCTGTTTATAGGCCGGACTACTTGCAATCCGAGCTTAGTTAGGTCTGGGTCCGTTTGAGGACTGAAGGGGTTACATCAATGAAACTATCAAATCTGAGTTTAGCTCCAGGTTCATATGAAAACTGAGGTGGTTATATCAATGGAACTATCCCTATTCTGAGCTATTAAGCTCACACTGGTTACAATATGATTTATCCATGATACCGTAAATTCCCTTTTGTTGATTGTTAGGCTTTGAACAATATTTAGTTTTAATTTTTGTATTTTGATTTCCTCAACGAAAACTATTTCAATTCATTTTGTATCGTGGCTTATGATTGGACAAAGACTATTTCAGGACCTCTCATTGGTCTAATCCCGAATATATCTGAAGGTTATGAAGAAGAAACCAAGGGAAAATGCCCGGAACTTTAAAAGCTTTGATTATGTTGTTTTTGGGAAGAATGTACAAGCCCGACCCTTTCCTATGTCACCCCATTTTAAACTTTGATGGCGCGGCCAGGCTTTTACAGTACCCGGCCTATCATAGGCCTAATTTATCTACCCCATTAGCTTAGTTTAGTGGTAAAGACGGTCTGTTGCTCAGATTGAGCTTTGTTTAAATTCTTTTCAGAAAATGCAGTACACTGGTTTGTAAAGAACAATTATATGAGTTACTTTAATGTTGCTTACAGAAGACGGAAGAGGTCAAAGATGCGTTACAAAGATAAATTAGATAAAACCGCTGAGAGGAGAGAGAAACGAGCAAACGAACTAAGAAAACAAAAGTTTTTACCTCAATATATTCAAGAGATTAAATCCAGTAGCTTATTTATATAAGTAAAATGATCATAAACTAGTTAACAGATTAAAATTATTGACTTCCGCTCAACCTGTTTTCTATTTAATAAAATTTGGATAAACAAAGAGAAACGATTATCTTACAGGAACCTGGAAGGTATTCTCAGTCCCAAACTTGAAATGAGATTGGATATTGTTGCAAAGGCAAATGTACATTTATAATACATATAATGCATATAATACATGTAATATTCCGGCTTTGGATACTGGCAAATAAATTTTGCAAAAATGAAAAAGAAATTTCTAATATTATGAACAAAATAAAACATTCCACACGGAATTCAGCCAGATTGAGCAAAAACAACGTAACAAGTTCAATTATTCAATGATAAAAAATATTAATGTAAATATTAATGTTTTCCACGCCGAGACCGAACTTCACTGAGATTTGATTGAAATTTGCTCCTCTAAATAAGTAAAAAAGAGAAATTTTGCATGATTATTTAAATTTTTTCCAGCGTGTCCCCTATCTTTAGATCAAATTAGGGTTTAGTTGTTTAGTTTAGCGTGACCCCTATCTCTAGATGTAACTAGGGTTTAGAAAATTAGTTTAGCGTGACCCCTATCTCTAGATGTAACTAGAGTTTAGATAATTAGCTTACCGTGACCCCTATCTCTAGATGTAACTAGGGTTTAGATAATTAGCTTAGCGTGACCCCAATCTCTAGATGGAACTAGAGTTTAGTTGTTTAGTTTATCGTGACCCCTATCTCTAGATGTAACTAGATTTCAGTTGTTTACTTTAGCGTGACCCCTATCTCTAGATGTAACTAGATTTCAGTTGTTTACTTTAGCGTGACCCCTATCAATAAATGAAACAAGATTTCAGTTTTTTTTGTTTAGCGTGACCTCTATCTCTAGATGTATCTAGGGTTTAAATAATTAGTTTAGCGTGACCCCTATCTCTAGATGTAACTAGATTTCAGTTGTTGTTTGGTTTAGCGTGACCCCTATCAATAAATAAAACAAGATTTCAGTTTTTTTTGTTTAGCGTGACCTCTATCTCTAGATGAAACTAGATTTTAGGTGTTAGTTTGGCGTGACCCCTATCTCAAGACAGAAGTAGGGTTTAGTTGTTTTAAAGTTAGATTGAGGTGTCAATCAGGAAACAAAGATCCCGGGTTAAATCTTGTAATTAGGAACTCTGCCAACAGGGAGATTAAACCTGGATTAAAGGGAGTGTCTGCCAACAGGGAGATTAAACCTGGATTAAAGGCATTGTCTTCCAACATGGAGATTAAACCTGGATTAAAGGGAGTATCTGCCAACAGGGGGATTAAACCTGGATTAAAGGGAGTGTCTGCCAACATGGGGATTAAACTTGGATTAAAGGGAGTGTCTGCCAACAGGGAGATTAAACCTGAATTAAACGGAGTGTCTGCCAACAGGGAGATTAAACCTGGATAAAAGGGAGTGTCTGCCAACAGGAAGATTAAACCTGAATTAATGGCAGTGTAGTACAAGAGTGAGATTAAACCTGAATAAAGGGAGTGTCTGACTACAGTGACATAAAAACTGGATTAAAGTAAGTGTCTGACAACAGAAAGATGAAACCTGAATTAAAGGGGTGTCTGACAAGAATGAGATTAAACCTGAATAAATACACTAAATATTCAGATTAGTTTTATGATGATTTTCGTTAAATTTTTACCAACCCCAGACTCAGGCAAGGATCTTAAGTTTTAAGTTTTAATGTGGCTTCATCTAGAGATGAGGAAAAGGTTAAAGGAATTGAATCCTTGCCCCAAAATCGAATTTTTCTTTCTATTTATCTTTTTAACTTGATTGTATAAACTTTTGATATTTCAAACTTAGATTATTTGATCTAAAAGAAATCATAGTTTACAGTATTTAATGTGTTCGACATTTGGTTGATAAGAGTGTGTGTGGCAAAGCCTCAATTCCTTTGCTGAAACAGCTTTGTAGCTTCTATAATTTTAATTATGTGAAACCAATATTGGCAAAATAATTAATTGCGGTTGCAAAAAAACTTTCTTGTTATGACGAGGAGTTATGATTGAAAACATGCAAAAATTTTAAGTAAAATTTTCATTATTTTTGACGTGCATGATACATTTACTAAGGGGGGGGGGGCAATTTGTACAACTGCACAATTGTTACTCAAAATAGAAATTAAGAATGGAAATAGAATATACTACCAACATTTACTGAAGACGTTTTTACTGCTAATCAAAATTGTCATGCGGAAACCGGTTTTTGTGAGTGTTTAAGTTGAAAATTCACCGACGCAAGCATAACAAATTTTTTCTAAATACATGGATTTGGATATCAAAAGATCCGTGTTAAAATGCTGAATCTAGAAGCGTGGAAATCACCATAATAGGTTAAAAACTAAATGTCAAAATAAAAATAAATGATTTTGAGCCGAAAAATCGTCTAAAATAAAAAAATCTGTTTTTAATTTATCGAAATGTAAACAAATGGACATCATTCAGACGCTTCTGGTGCATCAAAATATTTTAAATACATTTTTTTGTCTTTACGAGTGGCATTTTTGGTTTTTTTCACCTTAAAAGTAATTTTCGCATAGCAATTTTAATTTTACAAAAAAAAACTATTTCCTTTTTTCTTAAAGTTGTGATGTTTATTGTTGGACATTTTAAATTCCAAAATAAAATTGAATATAAAATATCTGTAAAAGTATGAAGAAAGTGTTTTTGATATAACGGGAAAGCATCTCCCAACTAATCCACTTGTTTTTCTTGTTATATTTTCTAGTTCTACTCACTTAAAAATATTTTTCTATCAAGATCATTTGATCAATTATCCTCATTATTATCAGTAATTATAATTATCCTAATTTGTTTTTTCACATTTCCTAAAATGAGTAAAATAAAATAATTAGAGATAATCATTTTTATAAAACAAAAGATTAAATTAATAGAATGCTCGTGTAGTATCGAGGACACTAGGGTTTAACTTGTAATGATTAATAAACTAGAAGCCACGTCATTAACTAAAGTAGATTGGACGTAGAGTTGGTTTCCAACCATAAATCTTAAAATTAAAGAGTTATTGAGAAGACCAAGAACGTTTTGAATTTCTCATATATAACTAAATAAATTTACTATTCACATAATTGTGCATAAAATCAAAACCAGAGGAGCTACGAGGTCACAAAGTTGTATCAGTGATGTCGCATAAATTTTACTTGCTCCTTGCTCCGACATTAAGTTGCAAGGAAATAGGGATTAGAAAAGAAAATCAGAGTTTGTAGTAAGGGCTCAATCCCCTTGTGCAAGCCTGATGTCTGGGACCTGTAGTTTTTACACCATCAGATTAAACAAATATAGGGGTTAAGAGTTTGTGGCAAGTAATCACTTCCATAAGAACGATATATCAATTCTAAAGGAATCTTTTCCAGCGTAGCTGTAAACTTTGATGGGGGGTGTAGCTTGGGGATAGAGCTTTCGGGGTGTAGACAACAGTTTTTTTAAAATATAGATAGATCTTCGAGAAAAGGTTAAAAGGTTCACATTCTGAAGAAAATTTCGGTGTTCCTTCAATCTTATAATCCTTTTTCATTTATTATGTTATTTTTTACTAAAAAACGTAAAGATTGTTAAAATTCAAGGTTTATAAATTTTTGGTTCAATCTTATTCTTATTTGAATATAAATAAATTAAACTTGAAAGAAAAAGAGAATTTGTTATTTAACTTTAAAAGCTTAACTCTTATGTTAAAAAGACTTTTAAATCCAGATCGCGTCAAAAGTCTGAATGTCAGCCCTGAAAAGGGGAGACTTGATGATAAAATATAATATATCTATATTATTAGGCTGTGGAACCTGGACCGAGAATGAGTAGAAAGGGGAAAAAAGAAGATAAATGTCCATTTAGAGACAACCGTCGTCTTTACGACAAAATAGGGACGTGAAACTATAATATATTTATCTTAGTAGCATCCTTATCAAGTTCACGGTAAAATATGAATGTGAAAAGACCAAAAATATTAATTTCCTCTGTAGTATGTACGCTAGCAAACGTATCGTTTGAGTACAGCGCAATATATTTGTAATACTCCATAAATACAGATTATTCATTGTTATGTCAATGGAAAGATGTAATGCAAAGAAAGCTATTTCAGAAGTGTACACCTCTTTTGTACTGCAGTGTACTGTCTCTGGGCGGTAATGTAAGCACAAGACGGATGTTACCGCCTGACATGGGATCCATTTTTCACATAAAAAGTCAATGAAATATTCTGTTCGTAGGAAACTATTATGTAAATTATCAAAATTTTCAAATTTAATGCTTTTAACCTCCTCGGATACGAAACGAACACTGATGCATCTATTCTTGTTTACAAATTCCGCCCAAACAGAACTGGTTTCAATATGTACGCAGAGTATACACGACCGCAATTAACTTTCCTTGCATTACACCCTTGTGCCAATGGAGGAAATAGCTATTTGTAACAAATACCCCTCAGTAAATCATGTAATTTTTAATCCTTCCTGTTTGATGCTCCGTAAATATAGATTACTCATTGATCTTAACAACGGAGGAAATGACTATACGTAACATATTCTCCGCTGTAAAACCATACCGGTGTGAAAACATTCCTGAAACAAATAAATTTTGATTTATTTAAACGTACACTAACTTAATCAAGCACGGTAACATCATTGAATTACTATAAATTGTCTTTTTTCTCTAGTTTTTGCACAGAAAAAAATTGAATGTCAACAAAAATAATGTAATTTAATTTTGAAAATTAATTCGCAAACACAATTCCCGCATAATCAGTGCACAATGTACAATTTTAATGTAATAAATGCTATAAAATGTAAACAGTATGTAAAACCAAAAAAAATTTTACCTATAAACTAACGAGACTATAATTATTTAGATTAAAAAATTCAAAAATCTGTATCTAAATATGTTTAAAGATACAGGAGAATAATGTTAATCTGTATCCAAATATGTTTAAAGATACAGGAAAATAATGTTAATCTGTATCTAAATATGTTTAAAGATACTAAAGAATAATGTTAATATGTATCTAAATATATGTTTAAAGATACTAGAGAATAATGTTAATCTGTATGTAAATATGTTTAAAGATACTAGAGAATAATGTTAATCTGTATGTAAATATGTTTAAAGATACAAGAGAATAATGTTAATCTGTATCTAAACATGTTTAAAGATACAAGAGAATAATGTTAATCTGTATCTAAATGTGTTTAAAGATACAGGAGAATTATGCTAATCTGAATCTAAATATGTTTAAAGATACTAGAGAATAATGTTAATCTGTATCTAAATATGTTTAAAGATACTAAAGAATAATGTTAATCTGTATCTAAATAATAAATATGTTTAAAGATACTAAAGAATAATGTTAATCTGTATCTAAATATGTTCAAAGATACAGGAGAATAATGTTAATATGTATCTAAATGTGTTTAAAGATACAGGAGAATAATGTTAATATGTATCTAAATATGTTTAAAGATACAGGAGAATAATGCTAATCTGTATCTTAATATGTTCAAAGATACAGGAGAATAATGTTAATATGTATCTAAATGTGTTTAAAGATACAGGAGAATAATGTTAATCTGTATCTAAATATGTACAAAGATACAGGAGAATAATGTTAATCTGTAACTAAATATGTTTAAAGATACTAGAGAATAATGTTAATCTGTATCTAAATATGTTTAAAGATACTAGAGAATAATGTTAATCTGTATGTAAGTGTGCTAAAGGTGGAATGAAACTCCTTTTTGGGAGCATTAACTTGACAATTTGCACATAATAGGAATATATTACCTTTCCTGTCTAATGTTAAAACTTTACAAGGCACATATATATAATCTATTTAATAAAACAAGACATTCGCATAAATATATGTTGCCTACAACCGGCCAAACGGCTGGACCGATTGCGTTGAAATTTTTGTGAACACTCATGGGTGGCCAAGGGGAGTGTTAAAGGCTAAAAAAATCGCGATTAAAAAAAAATTTATTTTATTTTCCACGGGCAACGCCGGGCCCTGTTAAAGATTTACACTGGATCCAAGTTTTTAAACTTTAAATAAAGAAGAAATCCTATACTAGGAACTACCAAGAATGCTCAGCTTTAGGATTAATTTTTTAAATGTAACTTAGAGGAATTTAATTATCTTTATTTTATTTTCATTTAATTTTGAGTTAGTTTAAGAATTGTATGTTTAGAATATCTAAAAGGACATGATATTATTATGTTATTGAACTGAGAAAATTTAAGTTTGTTGCAAAGACTCAATGATCCTTTATAGTATTGTAATTCTCAACCTATAACTTCAAACTTAGTAAATCTAGACTTTTCTACAATTTTAAAATAGTTTTACATTATTTTATGATATAAAATAAAGTTGATTTTACCACAAAAGGCTACTTTAAATAAGCACTACTTAAACCTAATCTTATACCACCAATATCTCAAAATGAAAATAAGTATCTAAAACTAGGCTGGGCTA
Source organism: Eurytemora carolleeae (assembly GCF_000591075.1). NCBI lineage: Eukaryota > Metazoa > Arthropoda > Copepoda > Calanoida > Temoridae > Eurytemora > Eurytemora carolleeae. The sequence goes on along the minus strand of NW_019396367.1, from coordinate 218,243 downwards.
GTTTATCCAGTCTAAACACTTCTAAAATTGTAATATGTAATATTTAATCACTTCTTTATCCCATGTCTTTTAATTTCTACAAATATTGTTTTTTTTCTGAAAATATTATTATTTTTATTATAACAGTTGTTTTTACAGAGATATAGAATAAAGGGCTTGGGAAAATGGTACAGGTACGCCTTGTAATGTTTCAAACCTACACTTTATATCGCTAAATATCGTCTTTGTTGCTCTACTTAAAATTAATAGGGGTCTGTCCTAGAGAACGATTTTTGGTCCAAAAGTCGTTCTCTAGGAAATTAATTACCATTTTTAGCATAAATCTTGAAAAATCCTACGTAAAATTAACTACAAAGTTAATCCACGTCTGTATTGGATTATTTTCATTCATATTTTACTCTCTCATTCAAATACATTTAAAACAAATGTAAAAGACTTCATATATTTTAATATTCAAAATATGCACAATTGTATAAAATAATTGTACTTGGCCCAGAAATACCTTTAAAACAAGCGTAAAAGACTTAATATATTTTAATATTCAAAATATGCACAATTGTATAAAATATGTGTACTTAGCCCAGAAATTCAAATACGGAAATCAAGTTAAAGAGCTTTTATTACGAAATTTGTAGTAGGCCAGACATTTAAAGAAAAAAGTTATAACTTTGGAATTGTACTAAATAGTTTGCAAAACAACAGCAAACAAGGAAAACAGTGTCAAATATAGAAATGTTATTTTAATACTTGCAATTTTTTTTTTTAATTAAGCAATAAATTCAAAAATCATTTTTTTAAATCACATCAGTTTGGGTAAATTATTTTTATAGACAATTTAGTTTTATGATAGCAACTGAGGAGTTTTTAAATATTGTAAACATAATTCACTATTTTACAATATGTACTTTTTGTAATGTATGTACATTTTACAATCTACATACTTAGATACATTAAAGGGACTGTGAGTGTAATTTAAAGCGACCTCCCATGCAAAGAGGGCAATGCAAGAGATACAAAGATACCCTTGAAACTTTTATCTGATAAAAAATGTGAAAAATATTGTTGCTTGAGTACAAGTTCGAGTACAAGTGAATGCATATTGTATGTACAGTACATGTTGTACCGGCTCGGATGTCGCAACTTTTAGAGTGGTGTGCTTGAATTACTGCGAGGATTAGGGATTTGTTTTGTTTATATAAAAACTATTGGTTGTTAGTATAGTAGACTGTATAGAATCAAATAGTCTCTCTTTAGTCTTTACAATCCGACCCAGTCGTTTCCACAGTAATAAAAGTTTTTCTTTTTCATAGATTTGATGCGAGGATTTTCTAGATAATCTTTTATGTTTTCCTTCAAGTTTTACATTAGCTTCAGCTCCCCTCACATAGTTAGCTTTTATGTAAATATTTAGGATTGAAAAACAGAGTATTTAGATGGTAGCTAGATGTTGTGCTATATAGAACAAATTTTTCATCAAATTTTTCTTTTAAAGGGAAAATGAAAGGGGGTATAGGATGAAACCTGAGAATCTCAGGAGTTGAACGATACCTATGAGACATCTATCTGATGTTTCTGTCTCGAGAAATTGATATAAATTTATACGAAAATTCATATATACGCACTTTTGTATAAAAGTTGTTTAAACAGATTATATTCAGCAAATACGAAACCAATCTGAAATAGACTATATCCTACAGAAACTTGAGAATCTCAGGTTTGCTCCTGTTATAATTATTTAATTTTTATTTTGCATTTTCAATAGATATGATTGATAATATTATTACATTTAATCCGTATAGTCCATATTACGTCACCAGAACTTTAGCAAATGGCAGTGCAGTATACTGGACATGTTATTTCCGTCTGTATCACGTGACAACAATACTGCACTGTCATTAGCTTAAGTTCTGGTGACGTAATACGGACTATATGTAATAATATTATCAATTATATCTTTATTGAATATATTCAAAATGCAAAATCAAAATTTTAAAATTATAATAGGAGCAAACCTGAGATTCTCAGGCTCCTGTGGAATATAATTGTTTTCAGATTGGTTTCGTATTTGTTGAATATGATCTGTTAAATAATACAACTTTTATACAAAATTGCATATATATTAATTTTCGTATAAATTTGACAAAGTTTTATGTCAATTTCTCGAGACAGGAACATCAGATAGATGTCTTATATGTATCGTTCAACACCTCAGGTTTCATCCTGTACCCCCTTTCATTTTTACTTTACACTCCCTTTAAATGGATTGTCGATGTAATTTTGAATAACCCTTCATAAAAAATAGAGGGGCATGCTGTATTTACCACACGGTATTTACCGCACCCACAACCGGTGTACATTTAAATATCCGTGCTGGGCCAACCTTTGCGGTCCTAGTTTGGACTGTACCGCCAATTTGCAATTACTAAAGCGGTAGACCTGTGTGACCGGCCATTGAAACCTGAAACTTCTCTTAATTTTTGCCTTATTCTTACATGACTCCACAAGTCGCTTTAAAATAGTATCCACAATTGAAAATTATTAATTTATAAATAAAAAATACGGATAATTTTCAAATTCATACTAAAGCAATATTAACTTGATATTAGGTGGAGAGTTCCTTTAAGTACTCCCTTGCAATCCCTTCTCCACTCCACAAGTACTCCCTTGCAATCCCTTCTCCACTCCACAAGTACTCCTTTGCAATCCCTTCTCCACTCCACAAGTACTCCCTTGCAATCCCTTCTCCACTCCACAAGTACTCCCTTGCAATCCCTTCTCCACTCCACAAGTACTCCCTTGCAATCCCTTCTCCACTCCACAAGTTTGAATGGTTCTAGAAGTTGTGGTTTATTCTTGAAACTTTAATTAAAAACATTTACCTCAACATCCGTTTCTACAAGCTCTACAAAACAAAAACTAAATGCTACTTTTCTAAGTTATAATTTTATTTTTAAAGTATTTTTTCTTCATCTTGGTTTTCTGTCTGTGCGTTTAACTGAAGTAAATTGCACGTATAGATTCAAAGTTTAAATGTATTTTTCTAAACTTATCCTTTGAAGCGCTATTTATGCGTACAATCTTTATTAGAGGAGCTTAGAGGTCACAAACTGCGTTTCAAAGTCTCAGAAAACGTTTTATGTAGATTCATTTTCAGAAGCAGAACGTACACTAATTTAACAGTTTAATTTGTTGTTTGTTTTGATTTTTATTTATAGAATACAATTTTTTGCTTAATCAAGTATTTTATTCTTCCAATATTTCAAACTTATAAAACTTATACTAAAATTATATTTTATTCTTCCAATACTTCAACCTTATAAAACTTGTACTAAAATTACATTTTATACTTTCAATATTTCAACCTTATAAAACTTGTACTAAAATTATATTTTATTTTCCAATATTTCACCCTTATAAAACTTGTACTAAAATTAAATTTTATTCTTCCAATATTTCACCCTTATAAAACTTGTACTAAAATTACATTTCATTCTTCCAATATTTCGACCTTATAAAACTTGTACTAAAATTACATTTTATTTTTCCAATATTTGAACCTTATAAAACTTGTACTAAAATTACATTTTATTCTTCCAATATTTCAACCTTATAAAACTTGTATAAAAATTATATTTTATTTTCAGTTCCCTCTAAAAATGATTCCCTAATACCTGAAACTTTGCATTTAACAAAACTTATAATAACAAAAATAGTGTTTAAACAAAGTTGTATACTTTTATACCAACCCTTCAACAGTAAATGTTTATCAGACATTTTGAATTTATGCAAAAGAAAAACAATTGAGAACATGTGCATGACAATTGTTTACTGTAAATGGCAATAAAACATGTATTTCAAATATTTCAAATATAAAATAAAATGTGAAAACATTTTCGAATCATTTTTGACACAAACACCCAGACCAATATGTTAAGCTGGTTTTATTATTTTAGTTAAAAGTATCATTTTAAATTTATATTTATCATTACCCTTCTAAACGCATTAAACTACAGTGAATCCCAGATATATGAATACATAGCAAGAGTTTTTTTTATAATGTCTTATTACATATTCAAGATCAAATCCGCGTAAAAATGAGTTTAATATATCCCTGAAATATGAATGTAATTGATATATTAATATTAAACTCATTTTTCAGCGGCATTTAATCTTAAATATATAATACGACATTTTAAAAAACTCTTGCTATTCATATATCTGGGATTCACTGTACTAAAAACATTATAAACGTATTATATTTCAGGCTCTGAATGGTTAGAGAAGAATAGTTTATAAAATAGTATATATTTATTTATACTATATATATAGTGACTACATTGGGACTATTCAATATTACAGACAACCGCAGTAATAATAATAATTATATCATTGTCTAGCTTACTCAATATCTAGCTCACTCAATATCATCTAGATTACGCAATATCTAGCTTACTCAATATCTAGCTCACTCAATATCTAGCTCACTCAATATCTAATTTACTCAATATCTAGTTTACTCATGCAATATCTAGCTTACAGAATATCTAGCTTACAGAATATCTAGCTTACAGAATATCTAGCTTACTGAATATCTAGCTTACTCACTATCTAGCTTTATCAATATGTAAAGTACTCAATAACTTGCACACTCAATATCTAGCTCACTCAATATCTGGCTTACTCAATATCTAGCTTACTCAAAATCAAGCTTACTCTAATTGCTTTATCTTAAACTATTACAAATATTTAATTATTATTGCCGCGTGAAAGAAAAATGTATATAAAAACTCGTCATTTTATCTCCAAATATTTTTGGACTCTCTGTACCGTACTCCTCACCAGTACCATTCAGAACCTTAATTATAACAAAATACTTAGCTCCTTATTTACACTGCAAATACAATTTACAATGAACAAATCCACTTATTTAGTTGATCAATAAAAAAATATAATTTATATAGATCATAATGTTTGATAATAAGTCAATTAATTTTTAGTGCCATTCTTTTACCGGGAACCAGGTTTACCACAGCCTGGAACCAGGTTTACTACTGCCGGGAACCAGGTTTAATACTGCCGGGAACCAGGTTCACCACAGCCTGGAACCAGGTTTACCACTGCCTGGAACCAGGTTTACTTTTGCCGGGAACCAGGTTTACTTTTGCCGGGAACCAGGTTTACCACTGACTGGAATCAAGATTATTACTGCCGGAACCTATAGGTTTACCACTGCCTAGAGCCAGGTTTTACCGCTACCCGGAACCAGGATTACTAATGCCTGGAACCAGGCGTACCACTGCCTGGGACCAGGTTTACTAATGCCTGGAACCAGGCGTTCCACTACCTAGAACAAGGTTTACGACTTTCGGGAACCACGTTTGCCACTGCCTGGAACCAGGTTTTTCACTACCAATAAACATGTTTACCGCTGGCAGGAACCAGGTTTACCACTTCCTTGAACCAGGTTTACCACTTCTTGGAACCAGGTTTACCACTTCTTGGAACCAGGTTTACCACTGCCTGGAACCAGGTTTACCACTTCCTGGAACCAGGTTTACCACTGACTGGAGCCAGGTTTACTACTACCGGGAGCCAGGCTTACCACTACCGGGAGCCAGGTTCACAATTACCTGGAGCCAGGTTTACCACTACCAGGAGCCAGGTTTACCACTACCAGGAGCCAGGTTTACCACTACCAGGAGCCAGGTTTACCACTACTGAAAAACAGGTTTACCACTACCTGGAGCCAGATTTACCACTACCAGGAGCCAGGTTTACTACTACCGGGAGCCAGGTTTACCACTACCTGGAGCCAGGTTTACCACTACTTGGAGCCAGGTTTACCACTACCTGTAGCCAAGTTTACCACTACCTGGAGCCAGGTTTATTACTACCTGGAGCCAGGTTTACCACTACCAGGAGCCAGGTTTACCACTACCTGGAGGCAGGTTTACCACTACGGTCTACCGTAAACCTTGACTATAATTAAAAAGTCCATATTTGAGGATCGGAAACGTGAAGGGAGAATGCATATGAACTGTCGTCGTAATTTCAAGTGATCCTTTATTTCAGGAGGTACAAGCCCAATTCACAGCGGTATCATTTAATCCATAGTCTAATCAATAATGTGAAAGATAACGTAGTATTTCCAGATTGAAAACCGTTTAATTCTGATGATTCCTGTTTTCCTCCAGCAGAAATGCGCCTGTCTTTTCTGTAGAGAAACCACAATTGAAAATAATCAGTTATAAACATGGTCGATATGAGTTTCCTTAACGAATTTCAGCCCATTCGGTCCAGCCGTTTAGCCAGCTATAGCTGACATATATATATATATATATATATGTGAGGAGTTCTATTTTATGAAATATTCGTAAATACATACCTGGGTTTTCCTTGGCTTCGTGTTTGCTTGGTTTCCCCTCATTATTTCCAGCTCTTTGTGGTTTCGTCAAATTCATTCAATTTGTTCATCACTTCTTTATGTTGTCACCGAGATTCCCCTTTCCTAACTTTCCCCTTCCTTTCAACTAGTTCTAAATCTCTTCTCCCCTACTCTCAGCTAGATTTTTGAACATAAGTAGATTCTCTCCCCCTTCAACTCTCTACAGTTCACATCCCCCCCCCCATGTTCTCTTCTTTATTTACTCCCCATTCTAAACCCATCTCTATTATAATTTTAGAGAAGCGTTTTTCAAAGCGCTGTGTACGTAATTTACAGAGATTGACATGTCCCATTCACAACGATACCATGGAACTTCATTTTTAAAAAAATAAGAATATATCTGCCATCCATAATTGATACCGTTGGTACCGTTGTGAATCGAAATGCCATTACAGCTTGAAAGTATACGTCTACAGTCACTACAGTCCTTATACATACCCCCCCCCCCTCCATACACCTGCTAACCTATCTAAAGGCTATCATCTCTAGCCCCCCTTCGACTTTCCACCAGCCACTACCTCATATATCCCGTAATAAAATGTTAGTAAATTCCCCCTTTAAGAATCCTGTAATCAGTATCCATCCAATTTGTTCGTTCAACCCCCTTCTTTAAACTTTATACAGTAATCACCCTAAAACACTCAAGCTCCAGGGGTCTTTTATTTCCAGAATATTCCAGAACTATTTTCCCCAAAATCCATTACAAAGATAAAAATTCTCCCAGAAAACTAGCTTGGGAACCCAGATTTGCCAGGAGTTTTCCTTACAACAGTCAACCCAATCAACTAAGAACTTTTAAACCATACAATACAAATTACATCCACGTTGTTCTGCTGAGTTCCCCAAGAGAAATTTAATGCAAATCGGTGAAGGGGTTTATACGTAATGATATAACATACAAACAAACAATTAACAAATAGAGATTTCTACTTTTTATAGTTTTATACTAGCCTAGGAACCCAGCGTTGCCCAGGTTACTCATAGTTACTCCCACCGTTTACCCGCACTTGGTCGTAAACTACTATTTTAGCTATTTTTCCCGATAAAAGTCGACCCACTCAGCTTAGAATCTCAAAACCAAATTAAGAACATCCCCGTGGGTCTCCCGAGTTCCCCAATCAAAGTTAGAGGCAAATCGGTCCAGAGGTTCCTGAGCTAGTTATGATCGGACAAACAAAGGGACCCGGAGAAAGGTTAGAGGGACCACTTAATTTCAAGCATATCGCATTTAAAGTGTGCAGTGTACGTCTGATTTACAAAGGATTCCTGAAAAGCTTTGATAGATCAGAAATAAAAGAAATTTCCCAGCTCTCTAATTATTCATTATTTTTTATTCTAGATTCTCTGTCTCAGCAACAAAAACCTACATATTCCAGCTGCAGAAAAAGGGGGAAGAAATTATCAGGATTAAAATCAAGCATGCACATCTTCAAGTAGAAGGTACTTGAAATTATAATTTGTTTTTATTTACAGCAACGTTTGTTCAGTTTGGCTCAATACGACACAGAAAAATATAAACAAACTAGAATAAGCTTTAGACTATTTTATCTTGTAAAGGTGATTTCAAGTTCTGTCGTTGCAGTTAAGAACCTTCCCGTTCAAAGGTTTCCCTTTCCGTCCTTTTCTGTTACAACGTTGCTTTCAGTGCTCACTGCTCATTTAGCAGTTTTCTAATCTCTACAAGAGCATTTAGATAACAAGGTTTTCCCCTTGGTTTATCCTAGATAAAGAATACATTTTATTTCATATTTACTTTTATATTTTCTCAAATGAGATTGAAGAGGCTGTAATGGAGCAAGAGCAGGAGTATATGTTTGAGGGACTGTATTATTTACACTTGACGAATATAGTTTAATCTTTCTGTCATTTCAATTTGTACCATTGGAGGTAAAAACTTTTAAATCTACAACGCTTGAACCCGCTGCTAGTGTATAGAGTTAAAACTTTTAAGTTAAAGCTTAAAGACCTGCATCTGCAAAGAAAGAATAAAAACAGCTAGCTTATATTTGTGGGATCTCAATTGCCGAACTTAGATTTGTTAATGTCTTCTGAATAGTTGAACAAGATTAAATATTCAATTAGAAATTTACTAAATCTTTCACAATATAAAAGATAGAATTCAGTGATTTCTAAAATTTTAATGGGATTTATTCAAAAGTTTCGAACTCAAAATTACTTTATTTACTCCACATTATAGGCTTTATTTCCTCTATGTTTATTTTTATTTCTATTCTCTATGTTTCTCTATTGTCGAAAAACTAATGTAATTAATTTTAGGAAACAGGAAAGACAATAACTTATTCATTAAAGTTAAGATTTGTTGAATTCAACTTAGAAATTTTTCTTTTCTCTCATCTTTAAAATTCTCTTTATATTCTAAACTTATTTACTTTTCAATTCTGAATTCTGATGAGGAAACCTAGGAAATCTATCCAATGCAGTTCAGTTAATTAACCATTCTGATGAGGAAACCTAGGAAATCTATCCAATGCAGTTCAGTTAATTAAGCATTCTGATGAGGAAACCTAGGAAATCTATCCAATGCAGTTCAGTTAATTAACCATTCTGATGAGGAAACCTAGGAAATCTATCCAATGCAGTTCAGTTAGTTAACAATTCTGATGCATTGTACAATTCAATTGAAAATTGAATAGCGGTGAGACAGGGACTGTTACGTAATTTCAAGTCAGCATCTATTTATAGAGTGGAATGTCCGATTTACAACTGTACCCTTCAAATCTTTGTTTGATTATAAGTATAAACAGATATTCATAGTTCTCTTTCTGGAAACTGATTATTTTCAATTTTGGTTTCTCTACAATTCCAAATAGTGGGAAAATTATCAGAATTCAAGTAAGAAATGCGACAATATATATATTATATAAAATATAAATTGAGTGTTTTCCTTGTTAAATGGGAGAACAATTTCAATTACAAGAACAGTTCCTTTAAACATTTGTCTAAAAAGATGGGTGAGCGGTTTTTTCATCCAATGGTCGGAACTTTTAGTTGAAACGGAGGAATAAACGCGATATTGGCAAACTAAAACTTTTGTTATAAAAATATTATCTTTAAATTCAAACAAAATGAATTGAGTTTCTGCCATAAACTCTAATGTTCTAATCCCCATATCTGTGCAATCTGAAGTCATAGACTTTGAATATTTCAAACTTTGGATTCTGTTAGATCAAATAATCCAAGTTTGAAATGTCAAATATTTTCACCGCCAGGTTGCAAAGATTTGAAAATTTAATGCTGTGGCAAAGACTCAATTTCTTTTTACAATTTTTAAGTTTTTATTTTTTCAAAACAAGTTTTTTTTTTAATTTTTATGTGTTTTCTGAGGCTATAGAAAGGTTTATTTTTTATTTCACCCTGAGTCTAAAACTAAAGAATGCGCGAATTTTAAGTTCGAGTTTAAAATTTCTGTAAATAATGAATAGCTAATTAAATATTAAACTTTCTCAATTTTAAATTTGAATTTCCCGGGAAAAATCTGAACCAATCAGAGAAAAGGATTTACGGAGAATTATTACGTAAGTATCGGTATGATCAGCTGTTTTCTTAAATTTTAAATTATTTACGTAACGGAAGACAAAACATATTTCCAGTTACAACAGTATTTTGGGTTTACATGCAAACATTAATAAATCTATAACGTGAAATTTATTTAATCGGTTTTTACTTCTAAATATATCATAATTAGTTGGATGCCACTTACCACTGAATGATAATAGACAAATAGAGATTGCGGGATTTCAAGATTTTAACCACACGGTTAAAGCTCAGGTTTAAATTAAGTCAGAAGTGGCATTTAACCATGAACTTAAAATTTAAGTCAAAACTTTTCGTTCTTTAGTTTTAGACTCTGTTCTAGGAAATATTTTGCAAGATGTCTTATAATAATAGGATACATCTAATAGGAATCTTCCAGTATTTTTCCTTTATGTTTATTTTTTTCTTTATTTGATTCAAACAAAATTGCAGATTTAAATGCACTAATCTGAAAAAAAGGAAAGGAAAGGTTTAAAAAAATATTATAAATATCAGAAAAGGCTGTCATTTTGTCATTTTATTTTCCTTTTGACCATTTTTTTTTTGCAAATCCAGCCAATTAATACTGCCCTGCTTTAGAGCGTGAGCAGACATCGAAACATTTTGATAGAATGACTTGAGGCCGAACGAATTTGAGCCGCGGCTTAAATATGCATGGTTGGTTCCACTTAAAATCGTATTCATTGCTTCAATCTTTAAGCCGCCGCTTAATTGAAACTGGTTTATGGCGGATTTAAGACTCGGCTCAAATTCATTGAATTCGGACACTGGAAACAGTAAAACAGTTTTCTCTACAATATTTTAGAATTTCGTGTCTAATTAACATGCTTTACACTTTTTGAAAACTATAGGGTATCTACAGCATTCTTGTTAAGACAGAGCTTTAAAGAACACCATTGTAAATCAAGCATTTTATATTCATGAAATTACGTAGACGGATCCTTGAAAAAGAGGATAAAAAGGGAAATTATCAAATTACTCTTGTATTTTTCTATATGTGGCCGGAGTTTAGAGAATTGCAGGAGCAGTCATAAAGTGTAGAACTAAATAGTAACTAGGATAAAGTAGCGGTAAAGGATCCTTGCCAATAAATTCAATGACAAATTGTGATTTACTTTTAAAAATATTCAGGTTTAGTTTGTATTTTCCCCCCTTGATATGTACGCTCTAAGATAGATTGCACCTTTTGAATGCGATAAATACGTCAATCTAAGACTATGATATTTTAAGCATTGCTGCTAGATCAGACAAAATTTCAAATATTAAAGCGTACACCAGGATATATAAATTAGAGTTGTGGAAAAGAATTCAATTCGTTTATCATGCACACGAAATAGTATTTATATGTAAATATAAAGACATATATTTAATTATATATATGTATATATAAATCCTATTAGTCTTATCTTTGACTATGAGGTTTCGTGATTTTCAGACAATTTAAACTTTTTTATGTCATCCATAGCCAGCTGCATTGAGACAGTTAGGAGGGGGGAAGAGGGTTAGGTATAAGCAACCCCCTTCCCCATCTCCTACAGCTGCAGTGTTTAAATTTGTACATATGTATTTTAACATTATATTAATTTCTTTCAATTTCAGTTCCAACCGAATGGTACTTTTCATTCATGATCCTACCACAGGTACAAGCATAAAATATATAGAGAGGAATTTACTAGAAAAAAGTGTAAAACGGCCATTTTGTTGTACTGTTTCCATACTGCAGGTGTACTTCACATATTTATGCTATATAACCTGTTGGGCCCTGGAATATCATTTTATAGAAAATCTAAAATTATTGTTAAAAGAAAACCAAATTATGAAATAGGCTGTTATCATAATTGACCACTGATCATTTCACATTTTCCGTTATAACTATAATTCAAATGATGTTTTTATTCACCTAATTCATTATAAAGTTTATTTAACAGTTTAAAAAATTCGAAATTGAAATGGATAGTCTAGGGAACATACTGTATTAATGTACTCTACTGCATATAATTTGTGAACATTTACATGATTTGTACACTTTGAACTCCCTTGCAGGCTGAAAGGGACTGAAAAAATTTATACCGAGAGATTCTTTTAATTCCTCTCTATATATTCTTTTCTCTATGGGTACAAGCCATAGCACCAATACTACGCAGCATAGTAATATTGCGGTGTACCATCTAATCAGAACTATACTCCGTTGAAACATGTCTTATGTCACATGGACCATTCATTTATCTCACAATTATATCATTATTATTGTTAAATTGGCAACATTAGTTCTATGACTGAACCAGTGTCATAGAATCTAATTATGTGAAATGCCATCTTATCAAGACCTTACTGAGAAAGTATGACCATTATACTTACAAAACCAAACTATTGAATTTAAATGTAAGTATCAAGTGTGCATAAAAAGTCAAGTTGTTATTAAAATATGAAGTATGAATACAATTTAATTTAGTATTTACGCAGCAAATTTTGGAATTAACATTAAAATTTATGAATCTTTTTTTTTAAGTTTCTTTTTTACCCTGTTATGATCGAAATGTATATTAAATGTAACTTCAGATCTGCGCACAGTGCGAAACTGTGTAGATCTGAAGCCTATAACTAAGACCCATCTCTAATTCAACTTCTAGGTTTAAAAATCACATTATTTAATTCAATATGCACGGTGATGTTTATGTTAAGACTTGTTTGTTTCTGTGTTCTTGGCCTTGTACCTGTTCTGGCTCTTGTTCTTGTTCTTGTTCTTGTTCTAGTTTTTGTTCTTGATACTGTTCTTGTTCTTGTTCTTATGTTAGGTTCACTCTCCATGTACCCATCTGTCTTATGACTGTGCTCAGAAAATCCTGTGCATTATTGTCACTTATAAACTCTTCAATATACTTGTTCTAACCAGCCTTGATTTTCCCTCTATATAAACCTGCATTCTTCGATTTTTCTCTCTTTTCTTAACATCGTTGGTTCCTCGATTTTTCTCTCATTATCAGCATCATTGGTTCCTCGATTTTTCTCTCATTATCAGCATCATTGGTTCCTTGATTTTTCCTTTCTTCATTATTAACATCATTGATTCCTTGATTTTTCCTTTCTTCATTATTAGCATCATTGGTTCCTCGATTTTTCCTTTCTTCATTATTAGCATCATTGGTTCCTCGATTTTTCCTTCCTTCATTATTAACATCACTGGTTCTTCGATTTTGCTTTCCCTCTTCAGCATTAATGGTTTAGTTGGATCAGTGTGTTCATAAGAACAGAAGTCACCATTATGCATCACAAATAACATAGAATAACTATCTCACTGTTAGTAATTCATGTACTTTGAGTTTCTCCTGCGCCATTGATGCTTCTCTTGATCTTAATGTTTTCCTTGATTCATGGTGTGTATATTTGCAGGCGGATATCCAGTAGACTTCCGCCTTTCCTTAACTTTATCTGCCGGATCTCCCTTCCAGGTTTGTTGCAAATATCATCTTTATTTTGTGTATCTTGAAACTTTCCCAAATAAACTTCTTATTGTTTTCTTCTGTAGAATACTCTGATTCTTGTATCTCTACTCCAGGATTCATCCTCAAATTATAAGTATTTTCTTTAAGTACTTATTTTTGGCCTGTTTTTTGTTCTTCTGCTAGCAAAGATTTTGCAAACCCCTTGCCTTTTCAATCCTCCTCATATTCTTATTTTCACTAATTTGGCACTTTCAGTCTGAATGGACACTTTCTCTCCTACTTCCGGTATATAATTCACAGTAGGGGACTGGATAAGGATTTTCTCTGCTTTCCTTCCTTTTGAATCTATCTTCTCTTCCTTATTCATAATTGGGGAGGAGAGTCCGATACAAAACCAGGTTAATTCCGGTTACCAATTTTGCTTCTTGTTCTCAACAGAATATTGTCACTTCCTGTTTCACTAACTTGTCCGTGTCCAAATTCTATCACAATGGGTTTCACTACAAAACTTTGATCTAACCTGTCTTTATAAACTGTATATTTTCACCCTCTACGATAGCTTCCTCTTCATCACTTAACATGGATTCAATCATAACTTTATCTTTATTTCTCAACAGCCTATCTACATAAACTCAATCTTTTTCTCCTTCGACCAGAGCTTTCTCTTCATCACCAGGCATCTTTCCTCTTTCATCTTTAGGCTAATTAACAATTATTCTTGGCATTGTTTTTACTACCATGGATATTTTTCATGTTTCCCACATCTTATTAGCTCTCTTGCTGTTTTCCACTGTCTCAAAACTATCTGTGCATATATGTAGTCTTTAACCCATTTATATCATGGGATAGCTAGTGGTCCAGCACATGCCTTAATCTCGTTTTCATGCTGCAGCTCCTTAGGCATAAAAAACAGGCATGTTTTCTTCCACTCTGCATTATACAGTCCCAGCAAGGAGAATTGAATAGAAGGAGGAGGCAATAGGGTTTCCGTACACTTAGCTGTGATGTTTTTGGACTGCTGAAGAACTAGTTTTTGCGTAACAACAATAACAAAAGCAGCCGATCTAATGTAAACAAACATGAGTTAGTATACGGTGAATCTTCATCTAACGAGCCCGAGATGCCAGATGTCTGTTTATCATTTGAGTTATTGTTTACAATCTTTATTATTGTTGTTAGGCAAAAACTAGTTCTTCAGCAGTCCAAAATCGTCACAGCAAAGTGTACGGAAACCCTATCACCCCCTCCTTCTATTCAATTCTCCTTGGTCCCATGAGCATTTCATCCTTGAATTCTATCAGGCTCCTTTTGTCTGGAGCGTATGCTTGTATCCATAACCTCCTCTTGTCAGTATAATATTCCCTGGTATCTTTATAACTTTCCTGTTTGCTGTCTAGGTATTCCTGTTTCAAATATCCTCATCTTGTCAGTATAATATTCTCTGGTATTTCACCACTTTGCTGTTTCCTGTCTAGGTATTCTTGTTTCCAGCCTTCCTCATATTTTACTTGTGAGAACCTTTTCAACATTTCTGTGAAAAACACCCCTGTTTCACACCTCTCAAACGATAATCCTGTAGGATAAAACTGCACTATCCCTTTCCTAGCTGTCCACAGCTGGTCAAGTTAAAAACCGCTATCATTGTGCATGGCTTGTATACCCATCAGGGATTAAACTTCTTTTTTCAGTTATACCAGGCTGAAGATGAAGTTTTGTTTTATTCTATGTACACTCCTTACTCCCCTGTAGACTACGAGATGTGCAAGTAAATGCAGCACTCCACCAAACTGAAAAGCCAGGACCGCTATAAGAGATGTAGATGTATATGTAAATGTATATATATATGTATATTTGTATATGTATATGTATGTATATCCTCACTGAAGATTGGTCAATGTCAATTGTTCAATGAAACATTATGTATGAGGATGTTTATCTGGTTTTTTGTTTTAATAATAAATTGATTGTGTTTATGTATATGTATTTCATAAATCAACAGTTTTGAAAAGCAAGATTTACATACTCATGAAATCATACAAATAATTTGACGTGTTACCCAGTTTATAAATATTTTATTTAAAAAATTCTTTTTTTACTTAATCACCTTTAAATAAAATTAAACTAAAATTTATACAAAAATGTCCTATTCTTGGATATTGTCATTTTTAGAGTTCTAAAAGAAAAGAAGTGTCCAGTATGATAAATCTCATTTTTTCTTATTATTTAGACGATCTAATGGGACTGCTCAACAAGTTTATTATAGACTAAAATATGCGTATTCTGAATCAAAAATATATTATATTAGGGATTTACTAAATTCTCTTTAGGTTTAAGGGACTGGCTACAACTGTTCAAGTGACTCTCAATTTAAACCATCAAATTCCCGATTCATAACGATATCCTTTAGACCTTTGTGAGATTAACGGGCAAAATATTGCATTCTTGTATTCTGTAATTTCTTTGTATTTTTTTCCTTTACTTTTTCTGCAAAAATCTGTGTGTCATATTTATAGAGAAATAATCCATTTTAAGATGAAAAAACAGGAAAACAGGATAGATTTACAAAGTACCATTGTTAATCGAGCATGTCACTGTATAAATGTAGAGTCACTTGAACTTACATTTACAGTCCCTTTAAACAATCTTTGTAACATTACATCCGAAGCAACAAATAAAAGTATAGGAGTATTGGTGTGATCCAACCAAAGAGTAAAAGTCCGGTTTCCGCAGTTGATGCATTATTTACATAACTGTGATAACTCGCACAGTGAGCATCAAATGTCAACACCTTCCCTTGTGAATTTTTCCACTTTTGTAAGAAAAAAGATGAAAGAGAAAATGTGGGAGAATTAATTCAAATGCGGGAAACTTTTCACATCTTTGGAATTAGATTTCATATAAAACTTCAGTCGTTGGGGGTAATTTGCTTTTGTTAAAGAAAAAGAATACTCTAAAATATCCATGTTGTTTCATTTTTGTTTTGTTTTATATCTAAAGATTTAAATTTTACTTGTGTAAACTCCAAAACGGTCCCGGCTTAAAGAATTTTACCGATCTGTCACATGTGACATTCGATATTAAAAGATCGTTCATTACAGAGAGTGTTCGCGAAAAATGAAAGAAGGAATAGGCTTACGTCGAAAAAATATTCGATGGTGATTGCTACTAATCTTACTTCTATCTGTTGCGTCTATAAGGAGAAAAATGTTATAAGCGACTCATACCCAAGAACGTAGCGTCCATACAAAATCGGAAAATTGCAATATTCGACTTGGATCGTGAAAAAATCAATCAGAGCTGGAAACTTTAGAACGGTGGATATCGAGATTAAACCTTGATCCTCTCTTTTTCTTAATCTCGAGACTAACCTAAAGTTGTGTTTGTATCCTGAAAAGTGTATTAGATTAAACCAATCACAGTTGCGTATCAGGAGCCGATAAATTTGAAATTTTGCGCGCCATTTAAGAGACTGGAGGGACTCTCTAATTTTGAAAACCCGGTCTTTGATTTTTCTGTACTATATCCAAAAAAGAGTGAATTCAGCAAGAAATTAAAAGTGTCAACATTGGATATTCGGATAAGCAGTCTGGATTAGAGGTATCCCATTCCAAAGTTCCCAGCTCAGATGTTACAATAATTGATTTTTTTTTCGACGCATTCGTTGATATTTCATAATATTTATATTTTTTTGATCCGAGAGTTACTTTTGAAAACATTAATTCCTGTTTCGAAAATGTTTGATAATGAAGACAATATTTTCATATCTTCCAGGAATGTTTGAAAATCCAGCGCCAGCCGTGAAAACAAGTTGTTAGCAAAATATTAATTTTTTAAAAATCTGTATAAGTCGTTTTTACCAAATTTCTCCTTAAAGACGCAACAGATAGAAGTCAAATTAGTAGCAATCACTATCGATTTTGTCGTATGCCTTTACCGCCTATCATTTTTCACGAACAGTCCCTTTAAGTTTGGTTTCCTTACAACTTGAAATAGGTTTCCTTTCAGAGGCTAATTTTATTTGTTAATATTTCGATGCTTGTTGCAAAATAGTTCAATCGTCTACTCTTGAAGTATTATGTCTCCTGACTTAGTACCTGATAATTATCTCAAATGAGAGAGTGCAAAATATTCCCTTTTCTCCTTTAACAGAACCTTGATCAATCCACACAAATTAGGTTTTGCTTCAAGTTCTATCGAGATTTCTCATTTACGGAATTTTTTAGATTTCAGACAAGCGTATCCAAGCTTAGGAACTCAGGATCAGGATCAGTTTAGTTGTGTAGAGGTTCATGTGTACATGGATACTCATCCTTTAGAGGTTCACATGTACATTGATACTCGTCCTATAGAGGTTCATGTGTACATGTATACTCGTCCTTTAGAGGTTCATGTGTACATAGGTACTCGTCCTATAGAGGTTCATGTGTACATAGGTACTCGTCCTATAGAGGTTCATGTGTACATGGATACTCGTCTTACGGAGATTCATGTGTACATAGGTACTCGTTCTATAGAGGTTCATGTGTACATGGATACTCGTCCTTTAGAGTTTTACGAGTACATGTACTTTTGTGAATTAAAATGATAAAAAAGTTGTTTTGTGATAAATGTGAGTAATCACAATTAGTGATCGCTATAACTGAGTGTGAAAATGATTCTATGTTTGTAAAATTGTTCTACTATATTGTGTTTAAGTTAAAAATGGGTTGTTTAATTAAGTTTATTTGGTCTGATCCTTCTATTTTTTATTAAACCAGAAACAATGGCGTATATTTGAGTTTCTCTCCGTTAACTTGAGCTAACCAATGTTGTTCAAAAACAAACAAAAAAAAACATATCTGTCATAAATCATTTATTTGAACACGTAGTAATTCCTTTCGTAAAAAGTAAAAGTAATCTCTGTTTGTCCGCTTGTTTATATGTCTGATAATAACTCTTAAACCCCTTCACCAATTTGCCTCAAATTTGGATTGGGAAGCTCTGTAGAATATCCTTAATGTTTAATTTTAAATTTTATTATCGAGAAAACACAAAACACACTGGGTTCCCATGATGATCATACATCTTTGTAACCTTTTTTTGTTTTAGACCTAGACATTTCAAACTATGAATTTTGCTAAACCAAATTATTTCAGGTTAAAATATCAAAGGTTTACACCAGCAGGTTGCAAATATACAAGTTTTAGATAACATAGTTTGTGGTAAAGATTCAAGTCCATCTTCACATATAGTTAATGCAAGATTGATCAGGATTGATTCATAATACTTGACTTCACATCTCAATAAATGGTTTCTTGCATTGGACGATTAAATGTTTAATGGTAAATTTACATTTGTTAAATGTATTGGAATAAAACTAAATTATTATTGAAAATAGTACAAAGTGTTTATAACAAATACAAAATGGTTTATATTATGTGTTGATCATGTACTATACATCTACTCTCGACGTTTATATATATATATTATATGTATTATGTACAGTTAGCGTAATAATGATGGAAACTATTTATCATACTGTTGAAAAGAGAAAATAGAATCTGATTCAAAGAACACTGGTGTTTTTTGTTTCTTTGATAAACTGGAAAAAGTGGTGTGCCAGGGGCGTAGTGGAGGGGGCCGGTACCCCTGTGTCCCCCCCTAGACATGCACCCCCTAGGCCCACCCCTAGAGCCAGAGGCAGCCTCTAATTTATTAAACTTACATATATTCAGATTTTTTACTTTTCTTATCAATCGACAATGTCACAATTTGTCCATTTTATGATATTTCTCAAATTCTTTCTTGTACCTTAATTTTATTTACAATATTTTTTTTCGCGGGGTTTCATTTAAAATCCATTTCAGTCTCCTCAGAGCAAGATGATTGACGCAGAGTTTTATTAAGCTTTGAATAATACTGTCTCCGGTGTAATCTATAGTAGCGCAACTAAAGGGGGCCATCTATCTATATTGTAAGAATAAATAACAATAATTTTTTGATTTCTCGATGCTTTAATGATTTTTATATTTATATAAAACGGTTTGTTTTTATTTTCTGTTTATTTTATATTTTACCTTATCAAAAAATCTTGTTTTGTTACGGAAGTGCGTAAATATTTGAAAAGTTTTAGCCATTTTTATAAATATGTTGTGTAATTTTGTTCTACTCGTCTTGGATATAAAGATATACTCTTTTAAAAGATGATTTTGCAGATTTGGCCCATTTCTAACTAGTACTTATAAAATGGATTTAATATGTACAATGAATATATTAATACTCACACTGAATCTGTATTCTGTAATCTTTATGTATTTTTGATATATGTAAAATATGTTCTATATATATATGTATGTCAGCTAAATATGTCTGACACTTTGCAGATTAAATAATCTTCTAATCTTTGATCTGCCGAAGGTTTAAAAACTATAAAGTCATGTTTAATCAAAGCAACATTTTCCATGAATACAGTGCTGGATGATTCATTCCCTGCAGAGTAAAGAAAACATAGAGGAATATTTTGCCTTGCGTGGTATGAAATATGAATAATTTCAGTTCCTTTGGACCGGAAAAGGAGTACGTGTACGTTTTTGTAAATGTTCACAAATTATAAGCTGTACATCACAGCACAGCAATTTAGTTTGTTTTCTGTAAAATCCATAGATAAAGATAAAGGTTTCACTCAAAGAAATTGTGACTTTGCCACAAACTATGATTTTCTAATCCCTATATCTTTGCAACCCATTGTCGTATACCTTAGATGTGTCAAACTATGAATTCTGTTAGATCAAATAATCAAAGATTTACAAGTTGCAAGTATAAAGGGTTGAGAATGTTAATTTAAGTGGCAAAGACTCAATTACTTTGCCAAATTATATCCTTCATGACACTTGTTCAATGTTTTGTATAGTTACGGAAATGTTTTAAAAATTACGCTTTAAATCATGATACAAGTTGAAAACTTTGGTTTTTAGACCTTAAACACAATGAAAGTATATTTTATAAAAAGGAAAAGTATGTTTAAAAGATGTATTTATGAGAGCCAGGGGACTGCTGCATTTATATTCATACACATAAATTGTGGTTCATGAAGGCAAAGGTGGGGGTGGAAGGGTTGATAAAGGAGGGGAAGGTAGCATGGTGCTAGTGAAGGTGGGAGGGTTGGTTTTGGTGCAGCGGGAGATGGCGGGGTTGGTGTAGGTGGGGAGGGGGAGGTGGTGAATGAAGGTGGCAGGGGTTAAGTAACTGCTCTGCAGTAGAGCTTACAAGAGGAAAAGTAAGTAACTGCTCTGCACCAGAGCTTAAACGAGGAATAGTAAGTAACTGCTCTGCACCAGAGCTTAAACGAGGAATAGTAAGTAAGAGCTTAAAGGAGGAATAGTAAGTAACTGCTCTGCACCAGAACTTAAACGAGGAATAGTAAGTAACTGCTCTGCACCAGAGCTTACAGGAGGAATAGTTAGTAACTGTTCTGCACCAGAGCTTACAGGAGCAATAGTAAGTAACTGCTCTGCACCAGAGCTTACAGGAGGAATAGTAAGTAACTGCTCTGCACCAGAGCTTACAGGAGGAAAAGTAAGTAACTGCTCTGCAGTAGAGCTTACAGGAGGAATAGTAAGTAGCTGGTCTGCACCAGAGCTAACAGGAGGAAAAGTAAGTAACTGTTCTGCACCAGAGCTTACAGGAAGAATAGTTAGTAACTGCTATGCACCAGAGCTTACAGGAGGAATAGTAAGTAACTGCTCTGCACCAGAGCTTACAGGAGGAATAATAAGTAACTGCTCTGCACCAGAGCTTAAAGGAGGAATAGTTAGTTATCGCCATGAAGTTTATTTCGTGAAGGAATGCTTGTAACAAGTAATAAATCTGCAGAAAGTAGGGAAATATTAAAGCAGGGGATTCATATTTTTCAACTTGATAAATACATAGAAAAAGGAAATGAAGAGGTAACTAAATTAGGTTTTGGACAAAGGACATGAAATGTTAATCTGATTGTATTGTATGTTCATTCAAATATTTATGTTCTTGAATAAATATTTGATGATTTTTAATATTTACACTAAAAAAATATTGTAATTAAATTGTATTACAAGCAGTGTACAGTGTACATCTTGCTTATTATTTAACATTTCTATAATTTTAATTCGAAATTCAGAAACGTAATTTGAGGTTGATTTGATGTGACATATTGGTGCTGTATAAAATTTAAACATTTGTTTTTGTTTACTTGTTGAAAAGTCCTAAAAATATTATTTTTCAGAACTAGAATATCTGAATATATAAAAGGAGTATTCAAAAAATAATTGTTTGAATGAAAATATTTGTTTGTAAATAAAAACCACTTTTTATCAGATTTTTACCGTAATTTAGTTTTTGATTCTTTTTTAATTCTTTTTTTTTCTTGATTATTTTTTTATTCTTCCCTGATGTGATATCAAAAATTCAAAAAACATTGAATTTGAATTTTAAACTATGGTGATATTAAAATTTACCAAAATATTGAATTTAAATTTCATAATTTAACAGATCTGGCGGTGACAGTGTAATACAATGAGTTTATAATACGAAAAATACAGAGAATATAAAAAAAATGAAACAATTAAGGTACAAAGCAAGCTATGCCCAATTTTTTGTGAACTTGTAAAAAATGAGAAAATAATTTAATAATACTAGCATTAAACTCATTTTTAAGATCACAAAAGCATTGTTACTCTGCAGCCTGATGATGTATTCCTTGAATATTTCAATTGTAGGCAAAAGAAGGTTGCAAAAATAAGATTTTATGAAGAGAAATCAGTTCCTTTGCGAAACTGAAATTGTTTAGGTAGGAAGAGATAATAAAAAACTTAAGTTTTATTGTAATTTTTAATAAAAGAAGCCTGCACAGTGATCTGAAGGTTGCAAGCTATTTCGTTTAGGGTTTTGCCAATTACTTCTTACAGACTGAAAGCAAGTTTTTGCAGTTTTAAAAAGCACATGTCTAGGGCCACAAAAAAACATAACTGAGTTAGTGAGTCAGAGGCATTTTTAATAAAATTTTATATTTTGCAAATTCATTGGTTCTTTTATTTTAGCATAATCTTGTACAGGAATACGATTGATTGTATTCAATAGAGAATATTCTTATTTTCCAGACATTTATTGAACATCTTATTCTTCTATTCCTTATTTTATTTTATATTACATTATTTTTCTACCTTTTGCATTGTTATTGATAATACCACCATCATTCTACTAGAGACAAAACATCCAACTCAGGAAGGACTGGCCGCCCATAAAAAAATTTAGAATTTTAAAGTTTTCACATTTAAAAGAATCTCCTATAAATTCTTGTAATTTCTTATATTTTTGATATATAAAAAGAAGTCCTTCAAACAAAATTAAATTTCCTATATCATATTTGATAAATTGATAATTGATAAATATCATTGATTCTTCCGCCCTTTTATAATTTCTAAAATTTCTGGCTCCGTCCATTCCATGCTCAATTGGACATGATCCCTTCCACGAAGATACTAGAATATACTCTTTATAGATAAATATAAAGGTGATCCGACCAAATAGGCTGGTAGACAGATATACAGATATACAGATATACAGATATACAGATATACAGATATACAGATATACAGATATATAAATATACAGATATACAGATATACAGATATACAGATATACAGACATATAGATATACAGATATACAGATATACAGATATACAGATATAAAGATATACAGATATACAGATATACAGATATAAAGATATACAGATATACAGATATACAGATATACAGATATACAGATATACAGATATACAGATATACAGATATACAGATATACAGATATACAGATATATGTACACCTGCAGTATGGAAACAGTACAACAAAATGGCCGTTTTACACTTTTTTCTAGTAAATTCCACTCTAATATATATTCTATTCTCTATGAATCTTAGTCTTGATGCATACTGCATAGTCAGGCGTGAGGTCCCACAAAAAATGTGTGTCCGGTGGATGCAATCAAACATACAATTACAAACAAAAAGAAATTAAAACAAAATTTTATTTCAAATTACGGACTTTATATAAAAATGATACGCGTAATCCCAATTGCTAAGAAAAGAGTACAAATAAATCGTTATTTCAGCGAAAGTGCCAAGTTCGAATGCGAACAGGAAATATTTCATGACTTACATAATTTTATCCTAGAATAAATTTGATATTTACTCACGTCGCAGACTCATGCAGTGAATCCCAGATATATGAATAGCAAGAGTTTTTTATAATGTCGTATTACATATTTAAGATCAAATACCGCGAAAAAAAAAAGAGTTTAATATTTATATATCAATTGCATTTATATTTCAGGGATATTAATTTACCTTGAATTAAAAATAAAAAGAAGTTTCTTTAGAATTATGCATTATACAAAACTCATTTATTTATATATCTGGGATTCACTATAGTAGTAGATATCCTATATCAACAAATATCCGATATCAACAAATATCCAATACTGAAAAATATGCAATATTGAAAAAAAAATCCAATATTGTCAAATATCAATACTGTCTACTGACTGTCTACTGACTGTCTACTGACTGTCTACTGACTGTCTACTGACTGATAATTTTGATATTAATACTCACGTTCACTAATTTTGAATTGTCTGGACAAAATATTGAAACTGAGGCAATTTAAGTTTCTGAATATTTTTCAAATTCGTGTACATTATGAATGACGTTCTTTACACAATGCGCATATGTTTTTGGGCATTTTTTGTTCCTTACTTAATAAGCCTGTAGGATGTACCTTCACATGTTGATCACTATTTCATGCTTTACGGATTACGTTCCTAGTTCTTTAATTTTTGTTCCTAATTTCTAGTTTTTTTTTATAACTTGTAACTTGCTTAATGTTCCTATTTTTGTTCCTATTCCTAACACTGTGTCCCTAGACCCTAAATCCCTGTCTTAAATCCTTAATTTTTGTTCCTAATTTCTTAAAAATCTTTTTGCTTGTTCCTAGCTCTATAGTCAATGTTTTACATTTGATGTTCCTAATCTAGTTCTTCCTTTTTGGTTCCTAACTCACCCAACATTTGTGTTATTGTATTGTTCCTTTTTTCAAACCTATAATGTTCATAGTTCTTTTTTTTGTTAACCTTGTTCCTAAAATCCTAAATTGCCTAACTGACCTGTTTTGTTCTTAATTTTAAGTACGTATCTTCTTATCTAGGATTTGATATTCCAAGTTCTTTGTTTTTGTATTTAATCATAATTCCTTCAAATAACTTGAAAAAAGGGCACATACGATTAATCAAATTAAGAACATTATTTTTAATATTGACTAATATCGAAATAAATATGCAGTTAGATATTTACCTATATAATTTGCATTTATTTTCTAAAGAAATTGTTTCTTTGCCAAAAACTCTGATTTTCAAATTATCTTTGCAACGCAACGCAATAGTCTAGACCTTGGATATTTCAAACTATGAATTCTGAGAGATCAAATAATCAAAGTTTGAAATATAAAAAGTTTACACCATCAGGTTACAAAGATAAAGGGATTAGATAATTTCTGATAAAAAAGTGAACAAGCTAAAATATCTCCAAAATTTTAAGGTTTTTGGCTTTCTGTCGAACAAAATGATTGTATATTTTTTTATGTTTGCCATCTAGGCCTACTAGGCCTACCAGGCCTACCAGGTTTACCAGGCATACCAGACCCATCATGCAATTATTGTTTCTGTGTTGCATTAAAACTAAAAATAGTTCAAGAATTGATTTTATGGTTCTTCATTGTAAACTTACAGTTAGCTTTTAACATCATATTTTTAAGTCTTTGTTTATGGGGGGATGGTAGGGAGAAATCCCCCCCCCCCTCCCTAAAAAAACATTTCTCCTTCAGAACCTGAAGAACTTCAAAGAATTTTTCGTTTTTCCCATTAAAGCCCACCTTTAAGAATTTTTTGTTATATCTTTCATCCTCATGTCAAATTATCATAGAGAATAGAATATATAGAGAGGAATTAAAAGAATCTCTCTGTATGAATTTTTTCAGTCCCTTTCCGCCTGAAAGGAAGTTCAAAGTGTAAAAATCATGTAAATGTTCACAAATTATATGCAGTAGAGTACATGAATACAGTATGTTCCCTAGACTATCCATTTCAATTTCGAATTTTTTAAACTGTTAAATAAACTTTATAATGAATTAGGTGAATAAAAACATCATTTGATTTATAGTTATAACGGAAAATCATCGTTTGTAAAGTGGAAGGCATAGAGTCTATGTTAAATGAATATTGGTCAATTATGAAACCAGCCTATTTCATAATTTGGTTTTCTTTTAACAATAATTTTAGATTTTCTATTAAATGATATTCCAGGGCCCAACAGGTTATATAGCATAAATATGTGAAGTACACCTGCAGTATGGAAACAGTACAACAAAATGGCCGTTTTACACTTTTTTCTAGTAAATTCCACTCTAGTATATATTCTATTCTCTTTGCAAATTATACAAGAAAAACTATTAAAGCCTTAATTTAATTTTTTCTATTTTCTATTTCTAACTTCATTGATTACAATATTGAATAAATGATCAGAGGTCATGACTTTGTGTAAAATAATAATCTTAAAATCCACTCCTACAACTTTTTTATTTGAGGGTTAAATAATTGATTAAATTCTCGCTATCCAGCTGCTGCAGGATATCCAAGAGGAATCAGATTATTCTGAATCTATACTATTTACAGAAAAAAATGTAAATCTACGGCAAACTTTGAATTCTATATGCTACCCACCGCTCACCAAATAAATTAAGTATGTACAAATATTTGAGGTCCGGTCAAATCAAAATATATGAGGTTCTGACAAATCAAAAAATATGAGGTCCGGACAAATCAAAATAATTGAGGTCCGGTCAAATCAAAATATTTGAGGTCCGGTCAAATCAAAATATTTGAGGTCCTGACAAATCAAAATATTTGCGGTCCTGACAAATCAAAATATTTGAGGTCCGGACAAATCAAAATATTTGAGGTCCGGACAAATCAAAATATATGAGGTCCTGACAAATCAAAATATTTGAGGTCCTGACAAATCAAAATATTTGAGGTTCGGACAAATCAAAATATTTGAGGTCCGAACAAATCAAAATATTTGAGGTCTGGACAAATTAAAATATTTGAGGTCCGGACAAATCAAAATATATGAGGTCCTGACAAATCAAAATATTTGAGGTCCTGACAAATCAAAATATTTGAGGTCCTAACAAATCAAAATATTTGAGGTCCGGACAAATCAAAATATTTGAGGTCCGAACAAATCAAAATGTCGGTTTTTTGGAGTTTTAATGGAATTGAGTCTTTGCCACAAATTCAGTTTTTGTAAAACCTATATCTTTGCAACCTTATGATGTAAACCTTTGATATTTCAAACTTATATTATTTGATCTAATAGCATTTATAGTTTGAAATATTAAAGGTCTACGACATTGGGTTGCAACGATATTGAAATCAGAAAATCAGAGTTTGTGGCAAAAACTCAATTCCTTTTAGATTGAAATAATAATAAGGAGATCCGAAATCAACAAGAATTACTGAAGATAAATTAATTTTATTTATTTTTCTTAAAAGATTATGCAAAAGTTTTTGTTTAATATCTAAATTCAAAAACCTGTTTTGACAACAATTCGAGCATTGAATCTGGATTTACGACATCGAAGAGTAGTACCCAAAAATCTCAATAATTTTGATCTCATCCTTTAATCCTTTTTCTAGTTTGGAGTGAACACAAAGAGCAGAATACAGGACTTTTGTCTACAAGGATAATTAAACAAAATCAAAATGCTGAAACAGGTAAAAAATAATACTTTTTGTGAAGAAAAATCTGATTTTTACAAAAACTGAATGAAGTTAATCAATTGAAATGACATTATTCATATTTGCCGACTGAACTGCGTGTCTCAACTTAAAACTGTTAATCCCATTAAAGGGGGTGGGGGGGGGAGGGTCATGTATTAATATATAAACTTAGAAAAAGTCATTTAGACTAAAGATATGATGTTGCAAAACAAAAATAGTTTCAATGGCTTTTCAAAAATGTAAGTTTAGATCTATTGTACTATAATTAAGAAACCAGTTATGGGCTATTTTAATGAGATATTGTCAAAAATGAGGCTGCGAGTGCAAAAACATTAGAGGGGAAACGCACTAAACGCCTACCCCCCCCCCCCCCCCAATGTTTAGAGTTAATTCTTCAGACACATAGATTCAGCTTGCTTATAAAAAGTCTCATCAATTTTTAAGACAGGGTGAACTTTAAAGTGTCCCAACACATTGGGCTTAGATTTTACCGCTCTAACTCACTTATACTTTCTGTAGCCCTTTACATGTACATTTTAACACTATAAAGCACTTGTTGATTTTTTAAGAAGTAATTGGCAAAATTCTCAAAGTTTTGGCCTTTAAATCAAAGTGAAGCCGGAAATATGTTCATTCTTCTGAAATACTAAGATAGCCCATTTTTTACTGAATAAAATCCCCCCCTTGACTGCCCTACCCGCTTCATACAATTTGTGTGAATTAATTTGCTTAGTTTAATGATTAACTACGTCAGCACCCTCCCCTCCCCTCACTTCCCTTTAACTTGAAGCATAAAGTCTATGAATTGATCTACTCTAAGTGCTGCAGATCCCGCTTGAGAGTGTCCAGAGATAAAGCTTACTCAGCATATACATGGGTCAGTTTATACCTGACCCTATACACTTACAGTATCCTTGTACAATATAGTGTATCCTTGTTCTATGCAGTGTATTTTTGTACTATACAGTGTCAGTTTATCCTTGTACTATATAGTATATCTTTGTACTAAACAATGTATCCTTGTACCATACAGTATATCTTTGTACTAAACAATGTATCCCTGTACTATACATTGTCAGTTTATCCTTGTACAATACAGTATATCTTTGTACTATACAGTGTATCCTTGAACCATACAGTATATCTTTGTACTATACTGGGTATCCTTGTACCATACAGTATATCTTTGTACTATACAGTATATCCTTGTACTGTACAGTGTATCCTTGTACCATACAGTTTATCTTTTTGCTATACAGTATATCCTTGTACTATACATTGTCAGTTTATCTTTGTACTATACAGTATGTCCTTGTACTATACACTGTATCCTTGTACCATACAGTATATCTTTGTACTTTACAGTGTATCCTTGTACCATACAGTATATCTTTGTACTATACTGTATATCCTTGTTCAATACAGTATATCTTTGTACTATACAGTATATCCTTGTACTATACAGTTTATCATTGTACTTTACAGTGTATCATTGTACTATACAGTGTATCCTTGTACTGTACAGTGCCAGTGTATCCCTGTACTATACAGTATATATTTGTACTATATAGTACATTCTTGTACTATACAGTATATTTTTGTACTATGCAGTGTATTCTTGTACTATACAGTATATTTTTGTACTTTGCAGTGTATTCTTGTACTATACAGTATATCTTTGTACTATACAGTGTATCCTTGTACTATACAGTTTATCATTGTACTTTACAGTGTATTATTGTACTATACAGTGTATCCTTGTACTGTACAGTGCCAGTGTATCCCTGTACTATACAGTATATATTTGTACTATATAGTATATCCTTGTACTATACAGTATATTTTTGTACTATGCAGTGTATTCTTGTACTATACAGTTTATCTTTGTACTATATAGTGTATTCTTGTACTATACAGCGTATCCTTGTACTATACAGTGTATTCTTGTACCATACAGTGCGTGTATTCTTATACTATACAGTGTATCCTTGTACCATAAAAGAATCCAAGTACCACATGTTTTTTTAACTCATAAATCTAATTTGTAAACAAAACTTTTTCCTGGGTAAAAACTAATTCCATTTCAAGTTACCCTTTATTTAAAGAAGTGCCTGCTCGATTCACAACTTTAGCATTGAAAACAATGTCGAGTTACCCTTGTATTCAAGAGAGAAAAAGGGGAAACAAAGGTACCGTTGTTAATCAGACATGAAACGCTTTTAATTCAGGGTTACTTGAAATTTGGTCTAAAATCCATATTTTTATTTAAAAATTTGTCTCTAAAAGTTTTGAAACTTAAAGAAGACCTATCAGTTGTAAAGCAGAAACACAAGACACAGAAAAGATTGATTTTCTCCGAACTCACAGCAAAGTTTTTGCAGCAAGTTTTAGAAACTGCAGAATACAAGATGAATGCAAAATTCTAAATTTTAATTTTTCAGGTATTTTTTGAACGACATTTTTCCCATGCCGAGTCCAGGGAACCAACCCCTTATACTGAAGCAGATCTAGTTCTACCTGAAGGATACAAGTGGTTAGATTTATAACAATATAGAACTTCATTTGTAGAATGGTGATCGATTTACAACGGTACCCTTTAACTTTTCAAAGATAAAAGATCCATATTTTTATTCGACAACACGCGTGTTATTGTTAATAACTTTTGTTGCAACCTGTTTTTTATCTAAAAATGGTGTATGTACCTTCCTGGAATCTAAGGGGAAAAAATGTTTTAAAACTGCGTTGGACATAGCTTAGACAATAAAAAAGACATTGCTAAAAAAAATGGAGTTCTACGGTATTTAAGGGTATCGCGTTGTAATTGGATATGAAACTTAAAAAATTCAGTATCTCTTAAGTAATCCCTTTCATCAAAAAAAATGTAAGAAAAAAACTGCAGATAGGTTATTCAGGGTCACCCACAAATTATGAAACCTCGGAGACGACTTTATCGAATCCATTTAATCTGTTTTTCATCAACAATTGAATTTTTCGAAAACTATATTAAAGGCAGAAGTGCATATTTCTAATTACAGAGTTTCATCATCAGACTCGGTCAATCAATTGTGTTTCTTTAAAGCTGATCCAGTCTTTAAAATTGATAGAACATTTTAAAGAAGTCTGAATTTTATGTGCGTTTTTTATAAAAACCGAATGATTCTTTTTTGAAAAAAAAACTATCGTTTTCAAATCACTGTATGAACAATTATTTATTGAAATCATGAAGCAAAAATATAAAAATGTTGTAATCACAAGAAATAAAAATTTGTTATTATTATCAGGTTAAGGAACATTTCATGATATTGTAGCAAATTTTCCTGCATAAACTTTATGCTAAATTTAAAATTTGTCATTTTGTTTTAATTTATTTAGGAAACTCGTGATGGATCAAGAAACAGATTTTAGGAAACTCATGATGGATCAAGAAACAGATTTTAGGAAACTCGTGATGGATCAAGAAACAGATTTTAGGAAACTCGTGATGGATCAAGAAACAGATATTTTAGGAAACTCGTGATGGATCAAGAAACAGATTTTAGGAAACTCATGATGGATCAAGAAACAGATTTTAGGAAACTCGTGATGAATCAAGAAACAGATTTTAGGATACTCGTGATGGATCAAGAAACAGATATTTATTTAGGAAACTCGTGATACATCAAGAAACAGATATTTATTTAGGAAACTCGTGATACATCAAGAAACAGATATTTATTTAGGAAACTCGTGATGGATCAGGAAACGGATTTTAGGAAGCTTCAGGAGGAAGTTGTAGCAGCCAAACCTAAAGCAGGGGCCAGGGTTGTTCTACCACCAGTAGAAAGGTATAAAGGAACTCATCACACAACACAAACTGTGATGTCATAATCCCTGTTACTTTGCAACCTGATGGAGTATATCTTAGATATTTTAGAGTGGGTTTATGCTTATCTATATAGTAAAAGCTTTAACCTCATATATATAAAAGGTCATGGGTCAAATTGGCAGATTGTTTTAGGACCCCCATGGGTAACCTGGGGTTAATAAAGGTTAAAAAAAATGAGAATACTCCAGTTGGTAGTCGACTTGAAATCATATTCTACGATATCAGGCTGTAAAGTAATATAGATAAGATATAAGATGTTTAGACGAGTCATAGATTAATTTAAATAACAGATAGGACACTAGATGTTGATTTACGTTCACAATAACCCTGAGGCAGCAGTTCAAAGGAGTTGCGTATAGTTGGCGGAGAACAAAGGAAGAAACAGCAGGATTCTTCAAACCTTTGTTAACAATCTGTGTTCTGCATAAGTTCCGTGATGATTATATAAGCAACTCCTCTACTTTGGTTGTTTCCATTCCTCCTGCAGAAACTGTACCATGCATTTTTCTACACTTTTCAGGGGTGTCGATGTATTATTCATTAAGAATTAAAATTGTGTTAACAAAAAAAGTGTTTTTTACTTGTTATAATTTGTTTACCATCGTTTTATGATTATTTCTTGTTGCATTGAATACGATTACTTAAAACACGATTGTTTCAAACAAAATATATTAATAAACTCGTTTATACCGATAAAAAACTATTAAAAGTTAAGAAACTCAGCAAACAGTAAATTACATTAAAATGACACAAACAGAAAATTCTTTTTAATTAATTTTACATTTTACCAAGTGTTTGTTTTTCTCTCAAAGCTAGAATTTGCGCTTCACTTTCACATGTTTCAACCGATCGTATCTGCAACATGAGTCTTCAATCGTCAACAGAAGAAAATTTTTTAAAAACTATTTTAAAATATGGTTCTATACAAAGTTATTTATTTATAAAAGAAGAAACAAACTTTTTTAAAGATTTAGATTTTTTTAAAAGAGATTTTTTTGTCCCCAGGACATGATCGGGTTGTTACGATCAAATCTCGGAATTTTTCTATTGCGAAAGTTTGGTGTTGTCTGGGTTTTTATATTGATCTACCAGGGGTTGTAATCTGGCAGCACATTCATCCATCCACGCTTCATTCACATTGAGTAGAGGGTTGACAAGATTCCAGCTTCTTAGGCCTTAGAATAATAGAGTGCAGGAACTCTTCTGATATACTGGAATGAGGCTCGAGTGCCATACAGACACGAAACATCACTCTCATTTCTCCCTAACATCTTTAACCCCTGATTGGATACCCCCAGGTACCTATAGCCGGCAATCATAGACTGTCCCTGCTTGTCCACCTCTCCTCTCTTCATCATCATTGGCACTTGGATCAATCCACTTCAAGCTTCTTTCTCGTTGAGTAGAAAGAACGCACCCTTTGTCTGCGAGAGTTGTTGACCGCCTTCTCTCTGTCCTCCTACATCCGTCAGGTCATAACTGCTTAACCAGATGTCGGCTTCAGATGTTTTTGAAACCACAGTTTTGTGTGGAGTACGGGACACCAGTCTGGACACCAATCCAGTTACTGGCTTTGGACAAGTGTGCTTAACCCTATTCCCGCTGGGGGGGGGGGGTCAATTTGACCCCCCCCCTGTAGTTTTTTTTACATAACTCAAAAAGTATTGGTCTGAGGCTGTTGAAATTTTCTGACTTTTCTTACATACCCAAAGCCCTCCCTTTAGGCCTAAAACCGGGCTTTAATACTAACTGCCTGAGTCCTCAGGCACACTGCCTGAATGACTGCTTTTGCCTGTAGCAAACTAAATCTTTGTTTTGACCCACTTTCACTTGTCAGATTTTGATAAAATTTAGCTTTTTGGAAAGCCTATGACCTAAGGAAACGGATTGCCCAAGTTTTGCGAAAAAAAAAATTGCAAATTTTTTGCAAACAACCTGTCAAAGAAAATTTGCACATTTTTAGTTTTTCTTGATTAAAAATCAGGTTATTTAAAATTTTGCAAAAATTTTTGCATATTTGAAATGGCATGGTCAAGGGCTTTTCAAAAATGTATAATTTGTCATTTTTTGGACAAATTTTTTTTGCAAACATTTTTACTATAAAATTGGATTTTGCGATAAAAAATTCAATTTTCGCAAATTTGCAAATTTTTTTGCAGATTCTAAAAGTAGAGCACAAGAGCTTTCTAATGATGTATCATTTGTCATATTTGGACAAAAAACATGGGATTTAGAGGGGGGGGTCAAATTGACCCCCCCCCCCCAGCGTATCCTGGTTTTCAAGTACCCCAGCGGGGATAGGGTTAACGAGAACTGGTATCACACACTCTCAACCCCACTCCACAAAATTAAAATTTTTATCATATTTGTTTCTAGGGCCCCACGTTCTATTTACTGCTTCAAACTGAAGAATCCTGTTCGTAAAGCATGCATTGCTCTCTCAGAATCAAAAACTTTTGAACATTTTATCCTAGTGACGATTTTAGGTAAGCAACACATGTTTATAAACAAAACATTATTTTCTGAAGAGCTAGTCTTAAGAAAATTAAGTTTTAAAATTCCTCCGAGCCGTTAGAAGTTTACTTTTCACAAGATATTGTGTGTAAGTTGAAAATTGAAATAGGTATGAGGTGACAAAGTTGGAATTCACCAAAATATAGAGATTCAGAGAGTGAAAGACTATTTAATCTTCATGACACATATTCTAACATTTAAGAATATTAGGATTTCAGACGGATTCGGAAAATGTACTTAATAATTCTAAATTTTATTCTCTTCTATAGTTTGATTTTTTTTCAGAATTTAAACAATTAACTCTGATATCCGAATACACTACTAAAGAAAAACAGAAAAAAAGTTAAAAACATGGATATCTCATTCATTTTTTGATCTTACAAAGCTCTCGCTTTTAAGTCAAATTTTTTTGTGGTAACCCTGTATCTAATCTATTATGTTTAGCTACTTGTGTATCTCTGGGTCTAAATACCCCCTACCCAAACAATGATAGTGATGATACAAACAAGCTTTTAGAAGATATAGAGGTGAACATTTTTAATATTTTCTTTTAGAAGATATAGAGGTGAACATTTTTTATATTTTCTTTTAGAAGATATAGAAGTGAACATTTTTATATTTTCTTTTAGAAGATATAGAGGTGAACATTTTTAATATTTTTTCGTAGTACAACGACAAAAAATTGTCAAAGGAATTGAGTTTTTGCCACAAACTAAAATCATCTGATTCCAATATCTTTGCAAACTTATGGTGCAAACCTTTTATATTTCAAACTTAGATTATTTTATCTATAAGTGTTAACAGTTTGAAATATCTAAGGTCTACGGCATTGGGTTACAAAGATATAGAGATTAGAAAATCATAGTTTGTGGCAAAAACTCAACTCCTTTATTTTGCGAAGCAATAACATGATATCGATATCTATGTAAAAATAATAAATCTGTTTTTGAAAATTATTTCCTGAAAATAGACCAATATTATTTTCTTTTGTAACTAACAAAATTGGTAAGTATACAGAAAATATCATTACAAGCGGGAGCCAAAGGAAATGAGTTTTTGCAACAAACTTACCTTTTCTAACCCCTATATCTTTGCAACCTGATGGTGTAGACCTTTGATATTTCTAACTTAGACTATATGATCTACCAGATTTAATAGTTTAAAAAATCAAAGGTCTAGGAAAACGGGCTGCTAAGTTACAGGAATTAAAAATCTGAGTTTGTGGCAAAAACGCAATTCCTTTATGTAGTTTTCCGGTTTATTTTTTGCTAAATCTTCTTCATAGGAACAATTTCTTTCAACTACTCATAATATAGAAAATATTTTTCTACTTTATTCCAACTTAAGGGTTACAAGAAAACATAGATATAATCGACGTAATTACGATCTAAACGACGCCATTAAACCTTTGGCTGATTCGGAGATATTCTTGCTTATTACATGAAAATTTTCCAAGGAGGAAAATACAAAGATATTTGTTTTTATAAAGATTTAAACGATATTAATATTAAAAAAAAAAAACAGAAAATACGTGGCAGTCCTCGGAATGTTTGCCTCAAAAAAAAGCAAGGTGTTCAAGCAAAAAGAACAAATTCTGATTTTTAGTATTTTTTCACTTAGGTAATTTTTATGGTAATCTTTACTGTTGAATGCTTCGCAAAGATAATAGCCTATGGTCTATGGCAGCATGATGAAGCATATTTAAGGTAAAATATTTGCAAGAATAATTACTTTATGGCTCTGGTAAAGGAAGGGCGAGGAGGCAGGGGGTGAGTCCCCACCCTCTAGCCACCCCTGGAATTTTCATCTTAAGAACTTTCTTTTCTGGTTGAGTTTAAATTGTTTTATTTGTCGTACAGTGGGAGGCATAAAACTATTGGAAAGGACTGATATGACTAAAGTTATGATTTAATATAGCTCAATGAACATTAAGCAAAGCGATTGTGCAGTGAAAAAAGACCAAATTTACTATATAAGTAGATTTTCAATCTATTATACTGGTGGAACGTTTTGCTTCAATAACATCCAACTCACATCGAATTTGTATATAGTATACATATGCTGACCACTATATATAATCTTTAGGAATACGTGGAATTTTCTCGACTTTACAATCGTTATGATCGGGTTCTTCGATATTTTTCTCTCATCAATGGAGATTGAAGGATTCGACGCTAAGGTTGGTTTTTTAAAGTTTTTGACTTCTCAAGTATATGCGGTTATCTGGTTTCCCATATTTTTACTCAGGTATACCTATAGTTTCACTTAGTAGGAGCATACAAGGTTATCTGGTTTCCTTAGTAGGAGTTTACGCTGTTATCTGGTTTCTCTTATTAGTATTCAGGTATCTAGTTTCCCTTCGTAGGAGTACAGAGTATATACGGTTATCTGGTTTCCATTATTTGTACTTAGGTATCTAGTTTCCCTTAATAGGAGTCTAGGCAGTTATCTGGTTTCTTATGGTAGAAGTATTTACGGTTATCTAGTTTCTTATGGTAGAAGTATATACGGTTATCTGGTTTCATATGGTAGGAGTATATACGGTTATCTAGTTTCTTATGGTAGAAGTATATACGGTTATCTAGTTTCTTATGGTAGGAGTATATACGGTTATCTAGTTTCTTATGGTAGAAGTATGTACGGTTATCTAGTTTCATATGGTAGGAGTATATACAGTTATCTAGTTTCTTATGGTAGGAGTATATACGGTTATCTAGTTTCTTATGGTAGGAGTATATACGGTTATCTGGTTTCTTATGGTAAAAGTATATACGGTTATCTGGTTTCTTATGGTAAAAGTATATACGGTTATCTGGTTTCTTATGGTAGAAGTATATACGGTTATCTAGTTTCTTATGGTAGGAGTATATACGGTTATCTAGTTTCTTATGGTAGGAGTATATACGGTTATCTGGTTTCTTATGGTAGGAGTATATACGGTTATCTGGTTTCTTATGGTAGGAGTATATACTGTTATCTGGTTTCTTATGGTAGAAGTATATACGGTTATCTGGTTTCTTATGGTAAGAGTATACGCAGATATTGATGTTTTAGTCTTTTGTAAATTTCTTGAGAAGGGGTTAAAAAGAGTGTGGACAGTGCGCAGTTATCTGTTTTTAAACAAAGGATTTTAATTCTATATTGGAAACCATTAAAAGAGAAATGTCAACCCAACTTATCCTGCTGGAAAATAGAAACAGAGTTATATTTAAAACATACAGATGATGTAAACACTCCCAAAACCAAATTCCAATATCTCTCTTTAACAGCTTTACCATTTTTAAATGTTAATGTTATGATAAAGGCTACTATAAAGCAAAAGTGAGTTAGAGCGGTAAAATCAAAGCCCAACGCTTTGAGACACTTCAAAATCGACCAATCTTGTAAACTGAGGCAACATTTCAAAGTAAGCTAAATCTTAATACTGTATTCCCTCTAAAAGTTTTTCCCTCCTTGAATTTGCGCATCCCCTGCTGCCCCCACCCCCTCTACCCTTCCCTTGGTGCATTGGATCTCCTGATAGAGTTACTCTAAATTAATTACTTATTATTAAAGGCTTTGAGGGCATTTCGAGTTCTGAGGCCGCTTAGGCTTGTTTCTGGAGTACCAAGTTTACAGGTAAACTATAAATTGTAAGAATTAGATTCTCAAAATTTTCAAAATACGCATTTAAATTACACGTAAAACTTTTTAATCCATGGTATGACTTGATGATATGATTGAATTTAAAATTTTAACTTTCATTTTTCCTCATATGTCTTCTGTCTAATAAACTGCAAATGTTTAATTTGTGAAAAATATTGAAATTACAAATTAGCAACTTACAACGTTTATCTGTATATAATGTAAAACACACTTTGCTGATAGTTTGTGACAGTGGATAAGCTACTCATAAATATTTCTAGACTTAGAATTAAATATTTAATTTAGGTTTAAATTATTCAGATTTAAAGAACAGTGCATAGGACTAAGGGGAATAATTATTTTTATATAATTTGTTTAAAATTAGTTGGAGAGAAACAAGCTAGGAAAGGGGAAGAACAGAGGGTTGGGAGAAGAAGAGAAGAAGGGAGAAGGTGGGGAGAAGAAGAGAAGAAGGGAGGAGGTGGGGAGAAGAAGAGAAGGAGGGAGAAGGTGGGGGAAGGTGGGGAGAAGAAGAGAAGAAGGGGGGAGGTGGGGAGAAGAAGAGAAGGAGGGAGAAGGTTAAGGTCGTAAACGGAAGAAGAAGGTGGGAGAAGGTCGGGAAAGGTGGGAGAAGGTTGCTGACAGAAGGGGATAACGAGTTTCGTCAAGTGTCCCTTAAAGCTAAAAACAAACTAAAAGAAATTCTTCCAATTCACAATATGTACAATCCAGTCATAAAAGAATTCTACTTTGAAATATATTGTTTTATGCAGGAAGAGGTGCGGGGGGAGGAGATATAAATATTTAGAAGGAAAATCTGGATTTAAAGGAACAGCTCACAGTTTACTAGCTATGTATGTTTAGGTTGTGCTGAACGCTATAGTGATGGCTATGATCCCATTGTTCCATATCGCCCTTCTAGTCTTGTTCGTCATCATCATCTACGCAATCATTGGGCTGGAGATGTTCATGGGAGTCATGCATATGGTAAACATCATCATTTATTTTGGGTTATTGATTTACATACAGAGTTACCCACAAAGGATAATACTTCAGAGACGACTGTCAAAATTTTATTTAGTCGTCTCACTCGAAAATTCTTTAATTCTGAAAATTTCTGCATTGCTTATTATGAGCAAGAACTGTGGTTTTATATAGTTCCCCAATTAAGATTTATGTCAAATTGGTTATTTGGTTCCTGAGTTACGATTGGACACACAAACAAACAGATATTACTTTTTCATACATAATAGATAGAACATATCTTTAAAGGTAATATTTAAATAAAAATCACTAAATTCAATCCGCAGTAGTTTGGATCTTACAGTATTATTGCTAAAAAAAAGATATATTTCAAGAAGAATTCTTGTTAAATATTTAAATTATATTTATTACTGGAAACTATTAAATATTCACATTTGGCAAACAGTTGAAATCCTTTTATTAAATATTTTAAACTTGAAAGGTAATAATTATCAAACTCAACTAAATGTTAAAATATTATTTTAAAACCGATCCAACCAACAAATACTAAAAGAAACAAAATGGTACACGTCCATAAAAAACTATCTTCTTCTAAGTGTTCTTTAAATTGTTAAGAAACGTAAAACGATGCATAAAAATATAAATTTTAATTATCATAAAAGGTTAAGTAAACTAAAGTATTCCCATTCCGACTCTTATTAAGAAAATGCCGAATTACTTTTCAAAAATGAATGAAAGAATAAACAATTCAGTTTGAAATCATTAGATCTAAAACCACCAAAAAGTGCTCGCTAAAATCAAATGTTAAGACAGACGGAAAACACTTTAAACCCGGCCCGATCTCAACAGTTCCAATATTTAAGAGTATTTTAAGTCCCAAAAACGCGGTAATTAAGTGAGATCTATATATTCATAAAATAATTTAATTTTCAACTCCCAATGCCCATGACGAAACTTTGGAAGAAGATTTGAATGTTTATATAGACACCTAGCTCCGTACTCAGAATTTTCATGATGTATTTTTTTCGTATTTTTTGTTCAGCTTTGTATTATAACCTTGTTCAGGCTTGTTTCAGCAATCAAACTGGGAAACTAGCCTCCAATGATCCTAGGTAGTCATTTTTTTATTCATTTGTTTACTTATTCATTTATTTATTCATTTATTCATTTATTCATTTATTTATTTATTTACTTATTCATTTATTCATTTATTCATTTATTCATTTATTCATTTACATTTATTCATTTATTCATTTATTCATTTATTCATTTATTCATTTATTCATTTATTCATTTATTCATTTATTCATTTATTCATTTATTCATTTATTCGTTTTTTCATTTATTTATCAATTCATTAAATTATTCAGTTTATCATCACTTTTTACTTATTCCTCTATTC
Source organism: Eurytemora carolleeae (assembly GCF_000591075.1). Classification (NCBI taxonomy): domain Eukaryota; kingdom Metazoa; phylum Arthropoda; class Copepoda; order Calanoida; family Temoridae; genus Eurytemora; species Eurytemora carolleeae. The sequence continues at coordinate 178,564 of NW_019396367.1, read as the reverse complement.
ATTTACAAATATAATTACAAAATACATTAAAATCTCATTTCTAGGATGTATTCATTCAAAATGTATTCTTGCACAGTAAATAAAGCTAAGCTAATAGTAGCACAATAAACAGCAAACTTCCTAAAAATTGAGAAAAAAAAACTTTTAAAAGTTTTAAAACTTGTGACAACATAATATTTTCTCCTGATAGTTTGCCACAGTATAGAGAGTATAACACTACATTGTAGAAAGAGAAAGAAGAATGCTTTTAACAAAAAAGATTATTTTCACTCAATATTTTCTAGGGCTGGGTATCTTCAGACTTTGTAAAAACCACGTTCGTCAACGGTTTGCTAAAATCGTTCAAAAGACCAAAGAATTGGTCGTTCTATTCAGTTAACGGTATTTTCCGTTTTTTTAAGTTACTGTTTGTTAACAATCCCAATCTTGTTCTCGAAGTTTATTAAAGATGTTTTAGAAATCGCTAATGGCAAAACGAGACGTTAACGATTTTGTTATATAAAAATAGAAGTAAAAAAAATCTTTATTTTCAGTAAGTTTCATGCAATATTTGACAGAAAAAAAAACGAAATTCGCTTTCACTTTAAAAAACCCATAATTGCTCGTTTTTTTCGTTTTTTACCAACTGACCGATTTCAAAATTAACAGTTTTTGAGTTCGTTAACAGAAACATTAATTTTGAAATACTTGTCATTCTTTAACCGAGCGTTGGCCAGCCCTAATATTTCCCCGCGGACTCCCTGGAAAAAAGAATACTATTCAATTATTTGAAAATGTAAAACGGTTCAAAGAAGAGGATTTGGAACAATAGGTTTTTTATCTTTTTAAGATGATTGTTCACTTTTTTCAAAATAATGAAAAATTACGTAAAAATTTTAGAATACTGAAGATATCCTTTATTCAGTATTGCGAGTTAAAAAAACTAGCATTTGAATGAAGTATAAATTGATACGGAACGATAATTAGTTGAAATCCATCATAAAAACAATAATTTTTTTTACGCAAACTTCTGACAAATTAGGTAACATAGATTTTTTCATATTGAATGAATCTACTAAAAAAATGGGTTTTTACAATATATCTCTTAAAAATTAGACTGCTGTTGCACTTGATATATATATATATGCACAGGTTTATTACAATTTTATTTTTAATAAATGCAAAGTTAAAAACATTTTATATGTACATAATATTACAACATTCTAATGCTGTGTATAGTGTATATATGTTCTGTTGAGTTAGAATATCCAGAAAGGAATTGAGTTTTTGTCACAAACTTAAATGTTTAAATCCCTATATCTTTATAACCTGATGGAGTAAACCTTTGATATTTCAAACTTAAATTATTTGATCTAACAGTATACTTAGTTTGAAATAAATAAGGTCTAAGACATTGGGTTGCAAAGATAAAGGGATTGGAAAATAAGAGTTTGTGGCAAAGACTCAATTCCTTTGTAACAATGCATTTTATAGTGACGTAGTAATCAATTAATAGCAAAAATGAAAAGAAGATTTTGCCAAAACACAAAATAAAAAATTTACTAGCACGTAAAAATTGTTTTTAACAAATTGGTTTCACTCTATACAATTGAAGTTATTTTTCCATTCAAATTTGTTTTCCTTTTACAGACAAAATTCTCAAGACTGAGAGTTAGTCACTACGAGAATTTTTACAAAAAACTGAATGGTACTTCAGGATAGTTTAAAAAAGACAAACAATAACTTTAATTCAACCTTTTACTGTTTCCGGGGCAACCATTTTCTTACTGACATCTATAGATTTCTTCTTTTTGCTGTTCTTAGTTTGTCTTTTATTTTCCTGTACCTGTACCTGTACCTGTACCTGTACCTGTACCTGTACCTGTACCTGTACCTGTACCTGTACCTGTACCTGTACCTGTACCTGTACCTATATTAAGACCGTGTGGAGGTTCCTACCAGTGTGATGAAAGTGCTGGTGAGGTGTGTAGAGAGTATTGGGTTGGACCTAATGAAGGTAAGAAACAGTTACTAAAGATTTGTCTATATTTTTACCCATTACTAAGATTTTCAAGATTACAGGGATTTTCAACATTATTACCCGTACATTCGGATTTAGGGTGTGACTTTCGATCAACTTTTGACCCATTAAACATAAAGGAATTGAGTCTTTGCCACAAACTTAGAATTTTTAATATTTTATTAATTATTTAATATTGTTAATTTTAATATCTTCCAATGTCGCAAATCTTTGATATTTAAGGTCTACGACATTGGAATCCAAAGATATAGGGTTTAGAAAAGCAGAGTTTGTGGAAAAGACTCAATTCCTTTGTATAATTATTTCTGCATTAATTTTATATTATATATTATTCCAACTTAACATTGAATTTGTTCTGTAATTCCAAGCCCTGCATAACTATCATAACTACTCGAATGTTTAATTTTAAACCAAAACGCGATTGAACTAAAATCAAAGACACCGAACGCATCTCGCTCTAACTATTCCAGGATGTGCTTAGTTCCATTGCAAGCATTAATCATTCTGTCCTCACCTAAGCTTAATAAAACTTCTAAATACCGAAAGTTCATGTATTATATCTTTTTCAAGACACGTGAACACTCCCTTTCAGACTGAACTTGGTTGGGTTGAAAACTAACTAAAGTTTCCAGACATTACAGAGTTGAAACTTGCATCTCCTCCTCGACATAAATCATTAATTCAGAAAATCATAGTCACACTCTTCAAACTTATAAAAACTATATATATATATTTGTACAGTGGGACCCATAATACCGTGGAATAGGAAGACGAAATTTAAGCAATCTTTTGCCTATTCGATATTGTTGGAAAGCCAATAGTTTCACAGTTGCTTGAAAAAACTTTTAAAGTGAAATTGGCTCTAGCTGTTACATATACCGCACAATTGCTGTGTGTATGTTCACTTGCCTTTTCAATATAATAATTCACAGTCGTCTTCCTTTTTCACAGCGTTATAGGTCGTATAGTATAGTAAAAAAAACTTAACTTATTAAAAGCATAATTTGATGAGTTTCCTGTATTTCAGGGATAACTAACTTTGATAACTTTATTCTGGCGATGTTAACTGTGTTCCAGTGTATTACACTGGAAGGGTGGACAGATGTACTCTACTGGATACAGGTAGACCAAACCAAACCTTCTACTGGATACAGGTAGACCAAACCAAACCTTCTACTGGATACAGGTAGACCAAACCAAACCTTCTACTGGATACAGGTAGACCAAATCAAACCTTCTACTGGATACAGGTAAACCAAACCTAACCTTCTACTGGATACAGGTAGACCAAACCAAACCTTCTACTGGATACAGGTAGACCAAACCAAACCTTCTACTGGATACAGGTAGACCAAACCAAACCTTTTAATGTGTACAGGTAGACCAAACCAAACCTTCTACTGGATACAGGTAGACCAAACCAACCTTCTAATGGATACAGGTAGACCAAACCAAACCTTCTACTGGATACAGGTAGACCAAACCAAACCTTCCACTGGATACAATACAGGTAGACCAAACCAAACCTTCTACTGGATACAGGTAGACCAAACCAAACCTTCTAATGGATACAGGTAGACCAAACCAAACCTTCTACTGGATACAGGTAGACCAAACCAAACCAATAGTAACAAAGTGATCCCTAACCCAACAATGCAACAATCCAAATTAACCAGGTTTACCTACAAAGATGAGAATGAAAGATGACTGGCGATCTCAATGTTAAATTAATTTCAATTGATTCTGTAATTTAATGGCTTATTTAATGATTTTGCATAGAAACAAATAAGTTTACAGACAAGAAACAGGCAGTACGTGCACTCGTCTCTAAATTCTCATCCTTTGAGGGTATCCCTGTATCTTCATAAGTCAAAACCTAACCTAAATAAAGCTAACATAACCAAATTTAGTTAGAGCTATTTTTCACAACCAAACCTACCAAAATTCAATATGGTGTAATTTTAGCATAAAGAATATACTAAATAGTGAGCTATGCGTATTCCTTAACATTCTATTCATAATTTTGAATAAAATGGTTGTATTTTCGAACGAAATGTTAGTAAATATCTTCTCACATATAATATATGTATTGTTACTAGGATGCTATGGGTAAATCCTGGCAATGGAGTTATTTCCTGTCTTTAGTTGTTCTTGGAGCATTCTTCGTTATGAATCTTATCCTTGGTGTTCTATCAGGAGAATTCTCCAAGGAGAGAGCTAAAGCAACCAGCAGGTATCTATCTACCTATCTTATCTATTTATCTATCTATCTATCTATTCTATCTATCTATTTATCTCTCCATCTGAACGTAGCTTCGATCATGGGAGGATTTACTGAAAGAGAATATACATTGATCTTTGAACTAAAAGAGCCCACAGAAGATATCGAGATCAAGCAATCGAAATTAAGAGTATCCAACACAAAAATGTTCAGCTCTGTATGTGTACTGTACAGCTTGCTTTAACTACTTAACAGTCGACCCGGTACTTAAAATGAACTGGAGTTTAAAGTGAAAACCCGAAAATGATGTTTAAAGTCTGGATAACACGATGCTTACTCTACAATACATATATCTCTTTAGTTCCACAGTTGGTGTACTAAGAAGATCTATCTATCTATTTATCTACAGGGTGTCCCAATAAACATGGGGATTGAGTGATTATTTTGATATCGTCATTGTAAATGGTTTTTTAGTGTACGGTGATTCCTTGTAGGAAAGCTGTACCAAACATACTACACTAGTTCCTCTTTATACTGTTTATCTTGTAGGAAAGCTGTACCAAACATACTACACTAGTTCCTCTCTATACTGTTTATCTTGTTGGAAAGCTGTACCAAACATACTACACTAGTTCCTCTCTATACTGTTTTAATTGTAGGAAAGCTGTACCAAACATAGTACACAAGTTCCTCTCTATACTATTTATCTTGTAGGAAAGCTGTACCAAACATACTACTAACTACACTAGTTCCTCTCTATACTGTTTATCTTGCAGACATATTACAGAACATCATACAACGTTTTGAAAAATAAAAACCGTTTACATAAAATACACTCTAGCAGACGTAACTTTATCTATTTTCATTGACACTAGGTTATACAACGCTGCATACTTAACAAAGATGACTTCGTCTTCGTCTCTCAATTCCCATGTTTTTTTAGGACAGCCTGTAATTTACGTCAACTAGTTTCTCCCTTGTTTTATTGTTATATCTCTAGCCGTGTGATAAAATTTATTTAAATTAGTCTCGAGTATTTTCACATTTCTCGATGTAATATTTGGGGTTTGCTTATATAAGAAGAATTCTACAAAAATTCATTGACTTTAAAGGCAGAGCACTGTGAACTCTTTATGTGCCATTAACTGGGACGACTTTGCGATATCCTGGCTTCTAAAGTAATAATTTTTTTGCAAATGTAAATGGTTACATGAGAACTTTAAAACAATTTTATTCTTCTCGATAGCTCTTAAATATGAGGAGTTACGATTAGAAACATTCATTAAAAACATTCACGATTTCAATCTAACGTGAAAGTAACTGATCGGTCAAATTTCCTAATCCCTATTTTTTAACCTGATGGTGTAAACCTTTAATATTTCAAAAGTGGGCTGTGTAATCTAACAAACGTCACAACTTGAAGTATTAAATGGTAATAATGTATTTGCAGATTAGTAATTATAATTTGGTCCCATTATTTATTCTTTCCGATGTATGTTTCAAGAGAACTGCCACCCATAACAGTATCACGTGTTAAACCAAGCCGAGATTGAACGTAAACATGTTTAAAGTTTAAAATTGAATAATTCAGAAGAATTTTTTTTTTAAATAGTTTTTTATTTATTTTCTCTTCCCGCGAATGGATCCTTTTAACAAATTGATCAAATATAGGTTTTTGCGATGTTTTTTCTCCTCACCGTAATAATAAAACCTTTCAGGTTAGCTTTGATCTGGACACTCTGTGGTCAGAGAAATCAAATTGAAGAGAATTAAACTATACTTTCTGTATTAGGTCTGATCTAATACATGGATATTGTCTTCCTTTAGCCTTTATCTTTCTTTTTTCTTATCCTCCATTCATCCATTTATCTTTTTTATACTCCATTCATCCATTTCATCTATTCTTATCCTCTATTCGTCCATTTTATCTTGATTGTCCTTAATTCTTCCATTTTATTTTTTCTTATCCTTCATTCATCCATTTTATCTTCATTTATCCTCTATTTATTCCTTTTATCTTTTCTTATCCTCCATTCATCCATTTTATCTTTTCTTATCGTCCATTCATCCATTTTATTTTTACTTAAGCTCCATTTATCCATTTTATCTCTTCCCCTTCAATTATCTTCCTCTATTCTCTCCTTCTATTTTCTATTCTCTCCTTCTATCCTCTATTCTCTCCTTTTTTACTCTATTATCTCCTTTTATCCTCTAGTCTATCCTTCTATCCTTTATTCTCTCCTTCTATCCTCTATTCTCTCCTTCTATCCTCTATTATCTCCTTCTATCCTCTTTTCTCTCCTTCTATTCATTATTCTCTCCTTCTATCCTCTTTTCTCTCCTTCTTTTCTCTATTTTCTCCTTTTATCCTCTTTTCTCTCCTTCTATTCTCTCCTTTAATCCTCTATTATCTCCTTTTATCCTCTATTCTCGCCTTCTTTCCTCTATTTTCTCCTTCTATCCTCTATTCTCTCCTTCTATACTCTATTCTCTCCTTCTATCCTCTGTTCTCTCCTTCTATCCTCTATTTCCTCCTTCTATCCTGTATTATTTTCTATTCTATTTTCTACCAATCCTTCCTTTTTTCTCTCGTAACTGTGTCATTTATTCAATAGATTACATTTCTCCATTAATCTTTTTAGATCATTTTTTCTCCCAATATCTTGTCTTTTCCCGATATTCAAACAAATATATTAAAATGAAAAAGTCAAATATCTTAAATTACAAAAAAGAAAAATGGTCTCCTTTTTGCAAAACATTGAAAATATAAAATTCCATAACTTTTTGTTTGAAATATCGTTTTAATATTGATATCCTTAATAGAACTTTCAAAATAAAAAGTCCCAAAGAACATTTTGTATAAATATGTTTAATAAGAGTGGAATGAAAAATCTAAAAATAAAGTGGATCAGGAAATCCATACCAAATATAATATTGACGGGAATATTGACGGGATCAGGAAATCCAAACTAAATATAAAATTAACGGGATCAGGAAATCCAACTAAATATAAAATTAACGGGATCATGAAATCAAAACCAAATAAAATATTAACGAGATAAGAAATCCAAACCAAATATAATATTAACGGGATCATGAAATCCAAACTAAATATAAAATTAACGGGATCAGGAAATCCAAACCAAAAATATTATTAACAGGATCAGGAAATCCAAACTAAATATATTATTAACGGGATCATGAAATCCAAACTAAATATAAGATTAACGGGATCAGGAAATCCAAACCAAATATATTATTAACAGGATCAGAAAATCCAAACTAAATATATTATTAACGGGATCAGGAAATCCAAACTAAATATATTATTAACGGGATCAGGAAATCCAAACCAAATATATTATTAACAGGATCAGAAAATCCAAACTAAATTAACGGGATCAGGAAATCCAAACTAAATATATTATTAACGGGATCAGGAAATCCAAACTAAATTTATTATTAACGGGATCAGGAAATCCAAACTAAATATAAGATTAACGGGATTAGGAAATCCAAACTAAATTGCAATATTAAAAATATTGTTGTATTCCGGACTGAACCTGAAAAGGGTGAACAGTCCCTAAGATACAATGAGAGATCGGAGAGACCAGATTGATTCAGTTCAGCCCGAACCTTAGAAGAGTAGACACGCATATAAATCGTCCATCTGCCACTATCGTTCCGGGCCCTGTGCTACATACAGCGTACAGGATATTTATATATTTACATTGAGTTCCTATGAAGATGAGCAGCGAAGATTAGATGATGATGAACCCCGCATACCGAGTGACACCTGATAATGGATATGATGAAGATACAACTGAGGATGCAGCTAAACATGCAGCTGAAGATGCAGCTAAAGATGCAGCTGTGGATGAGAGGGAGTCGGAGGATGGAAGTGTCCCCAGCCTGGAGACTGACCTCTCATCAGATGACGACCAGACCAACATTCCTGGGACAGAAGGAAGGAGTTCTATCTTGAGAGATCACGTGGATCATGAGGATCAAGATTGTCCTCAGCTCTTTGGTGAACAGGCACTTACTACACCTTATCTCCCTAGTATCTGGGATCCTCCTGGACGTCATGGAGCCCAGTTACATGAGTTCCTCCATTCAACCAGGGAGAAGATATTGGACCGTTTGTTCGTGCAGGTTCTGAGGATGAAGAGATATCTGGAGGAGCAACGGAGATTGAACATGATCCCTGAGTATGAGGTATTATTAGAGGGTTTATCCCTCCTTGTGATGATGGGATCCAAGCTTGATAGGATTGCAGAGATCTCAAGGGATCCTGCTCATGATCCTAAATAGGATCATTATTATTCATTTGATAAGGTCCCCAGTGATCGTGATCATGATCTTAATAAATAAGGATCATGATCAATGCTAATCTGTCACATAACAGTAATAATATATCAATATGTTTCATTTATATAATGTGTATAAATAAATGTACAATGCCTAATCGTTTCATTACAGGGTATTACCAGGGTACAAATATAATGGACCATATAGGGAACTGATCCGCAATAGGAGAAGACCTAATGTATGACCTTATCAAGTTTATAGATTATTTAGTTAATAAATTTATTGTATCAGTTCTATTTGTTGGAAAATACGACAATATCAAATGTTTACAAAAGCAAAATTGAAAGACAAATTACTTTATAGGGAATGTGTTCTGTAGAACGAAATCGATTAAAAAACACGCCTTTATATTTTTGTCGAATAATAATCACACATACTTTAGAATATAATATCAACTCTTAATAATATCTACTTTTAGAACTGCTGCAATGAAAATCTATACCATATTCATGATATGAATAATTGAAACTTTTCCTTTTGCTCAAGAGTTTATTCTTTGATGAATATCTGTTTAGAATAATTAATAGAATTAGAATTTTGTAGTGGCCTCTCATGTGGATTTTAATATACATTTCAGACTAATCAAATGCCTTTATGAAGTCCAAAAGAGAGACCTTTAAGTTTTTTTCTACAGTGAACCCATCTTATTAATAATCCACATTTTTGGTCTCATTGACAAGATTAAAACCATTGCTAGGCTAAATTAAATCTTCGGTTAGAACCTTTTTGTTGTGAATCTCGGGTTTAAGCATTCGAGATCAAGCGTTCAAGATTAATAACAGGTCCCATCGCTGGTCTTTAAAGGGACTGTAAGCGTAATTTAAAGGGAGTGACCGGCAATGTATTGTGGTCAAAATGAGTATGCATTAATATAGAAAATCTTTTTTGGATTCATTTGAGACATATATAACGTTTCCACGATGTATAACTACTGAGTTTGAGTGCAAAGTCGACGTTAAAAATCATGAAATTTGGCGGGTACGTTTTCAGAATCGGTTTTTAAAAATTATCAAATAACGAGGACGAAAAATAAAGTAAAAATTATACAGTAAACGTGTTCGATATTTATGAACATATTTCTCAAAAGAAACTTGTTAATAAATCAATGTTAGAATCAATTATTTCGTTTTCATCATAATATTGAATTTCTTATTCTCTATGAATTTGTTCGCAGATTTCAACAAATTCTTTTTCTGTCGTCTTCTCAATTAAAATTCTAAAATATCTGCAAAAAATCTTTGTGAATAATCAGAGATTATAGAAACTAATAATTGAATAGGATTACTTATTTTTTATGATGAGAGTTAATTTTTTTTTCTCAATCTGTTCCTAAACAACTTATTAGTTTACTGTAAAATTCTGTTTACATTTTTTGTTGTCGTTATTTAATAATTAAAAAAAACGATTCTGAAAAGGCACCCACCAAATTTATGATTTTGAGCGTCGACTTTGCGCTCAAACTCAGTAAATATGCGTTGTAGAAACGTTTTATGTGTCTCAAATGAATTCTAAAAATGTGTCCACAATGCTACATATTCAGTGCAACCACCATACATTCCCTGTCACTCCCTTTAAAGGAACCCTCCAAGTAAGGATGGGCAATAGCAAGATTCGTTTTACAAAATTTTTTAATGACTTTAGACTTTTAAAAGGTTTTACGACGCTATGAGAAGGTTCCAACATTTTAAAACTTTATTCTGTAGAAGTTTGCTTTTATCAAACATGCAAATTTGTTACCCTCGAAGAAACAATTGTGTTTGGGTTTTTAAAACGATAGCTTTTGGTTCGTTTTTGCCTTTTATTTTTACCTAGGATAACAAATTTTCATTTTTGATGAACGCAAACTTCTACAGAATACAATTTTAAATTCTAAAAGTCTAAAAATATTAAAAGTTCTGTAAAACGAATCTAACTATTGCACATTGCTACCATCGAGCAAAGATGACAATGCCCAATTTCCAACGGTACCATTGAAACCTGAATCTGATCAAAATGTGGAAGATAGTTTGTCCAACTCGAAAAGTGTTTAGTTTCTGCATGTTGACTGCAGGAGAGACCAACAAATGTTGATTGTAGATTGTTTTTAGCAAATGCATTAAAAATGCAAAATGTATTTTAATCTGATATTTAGTTTTATTCCAACAGTAAAACTAAATCATTTTATATATTTGTTTGTAAATTGGGGAAAATCTTGAATCAAAGTGCTTATATCTTAATTAATTAACCGGTTTAATTTAACTGTGATCATTGTTTGAATTACCGTGGGGTAATTTCTGATATAACAGGTTCACGTTCGCGAAATCAAACCGTTCGTTTACTGATTAGTTTGGTTGAAAAACAACGAACATCTAAACACTGTTTGGATTTAAACTATTTTTTACCTTAGAATCCTTCTTATTCAAAAACTGTTTGTTGGACTATTTTGATATTTGATATTTTACTTTTCTCAATCCCCCAGGGACTGCAGTAGTTGTATTTTACCCTATACATGCGAAGGGGCATGCCAGATTCCCAACAGTACCCTTGAAACCTTTATCTGAATTTCACCACATTTTAAAATAATTAGCTTTCAAAATAAAATAAAAATATCTTACTCATTCTTGTTAACACAAAGCTTTTAAAGGGTACCTTAGTGAATCAGACATTTCCGTGTCATCATTGAGGTTCACTTGAAATTACGTTTACAGACCCTTTAAAATTAACTGATTTTGAATAATAATACCACGTTTCCTTATTTCAGGGGCGTATACCACAAAAATAAACTCAGAGCACAGATGGAAGACGACATGAAGGTAATATGAGTATTTATTGCTTCTTTCTGGAGTCCCGGCACTGTCCAGGTATATATCACTGTTTATAGTTAATGGCGCTGTTTACCCACCACGCTCATGGTATTAATCTAGATTTTATAATTAGTTCTCACATTGCCCATGTAATTTTAAAAAAAGAATTTATGTAGTCTCTGGGATACCTGAAGGTTACCTACCAACAGTTTCAGCTTATTTGGTCCATCAGTTCAGTCAGCTATAGCAAACATATATATACATATATACATATATACATATATACATATATATTATATGTTATATCAGTTCAGTCAGCTATAGCAAACATATATATACATATATACATATATACATATATACATATATATTATATGTTATATCAGTTCAGTCAGCTATAGCAAACATATATATACATATATATTATATGAGTTAGCTTTATTATCAGTATAATAAAACAAGACATTCGTATATATATTGCGTAAAGCCGACCAAACGGCTGGACCGATTGGGCTGATTTTTTTGTGGAGACTTATGGGTGGCCGGGGGGTGTTATAGGCAAAAATAAATTCGAACATTTATTTATTTTTTTATTTTTTTCTTCAAAATGTTTTTTTTCCACGGACAACGCCGGGCCCTTCAGCTAGTACAGAATAAAATTAATTTAAATTATATAAAATTAACTATTTTGATTATAAATTATAAAGTTGTTGTTTGTCAGGGATATTTGGATTGGTTAGCTCATGCTGAGGAAATAGATCCAACAAACTACAGGTATCACAGTCATTCAAAAGTTTTAAGCTCTCACGGAAAATCAATTTTGTCCATTACTTCATAAAAACCATAAAGCTAAAAAAACTGATTTATGTTTCTATTTTCATTGTTTTTGTTTCTATTCTACTCCTCAAAATTACTCTGAGTCGGATTTAGGTTTAAAAAATTGTTTTTTGGATCCTAAAGGAAAATATCTGATGATTTAGGAATAGTATTTAGGGAAAATCCAAAAAGTATGTCTTAAGGCACATATCGCATATTTTCGCGGATTTTCTTATTTTCTTAAAATATTCATATAAAATTTCATATTTTGCTAAACAAACTTTATGTTGAAAAAATGTTAAAAATCTATGATATTTTGGTATGGCAGGCCCCCATGTGGCAAATAGCAAACAGTAAAATGTTAAATTTTACATGAATATTTTAAGAAAATGAGAAAATTCTCGAAAATATGCAATATTTGCCTTGGATTTTTTTCTGATTTTTGGATTTTCCTAAATACTATTCCTATAAAATCATCAGATGTTTTCCATTAAAATTAAAAAAGAAGTTCCATACACTATTTTCAAACCTAAAGCCTACTCAGGCTTAGTGTGTTTAGGGATACACAAAATATATAAGTGAATTAGTGAGATAAAATCAACGTCTAATGAGTTGAATTACTACCACATAGATTCAGCCTGTTTGAATAAAGTCACATAAATGTTTAAGACAGGGTCGACTTTGAAGTGTCGCAACGCCTTGATCTTTGATTTTACTGCTCTAACTCAATTATGCTCTTCTGTAGCCCTTTTCATGTAAATTTTAGCACAATAAAGCACTGGTGGTTAGCTTTGGTTTTACAGAAGTAATTGACAAAATTCTTAGATTTTTGCTTTAGAGCTTGAGACCTTGAAATCACAACTTTTTATAAGCAGTCTGGATCAATGTGGTATATATTTATGCCTTATTTTTGCTTTACGACATTTCTAAATGAAATATATCTAACTAATATATCCTAACTGCAACGTTTGGAAATTAGTTACCCCAGGCTAACGGTTGCATGATCTGAGCCGGTACAACGCGTGTACTGTACTTTATATGCATTCAGTCGTACATATCCAGTCTGAACTATACAGTGCACGTTTTATGCAAAAAAAATGTAGCCTGGAAAAATTAAAAGTGGGGTGTAATTGAAAAATAGAAGATTTAAGAGGTCACAAAAGTCACACCAGTATTTCTGCATTAAACGAACGTTTTTCTAATTTTAAGATTAAAGTAAGACCTCATTCGAGATTTAACTTTGTTACAACTTCTATAATGGTATTTATTATTCAGCTTCTATCTTTTTTATTAAAAACTTTTTCTTTTTAACTCTTTTAGATTATCTCTAGCCGTCTATGGTTTACTATTACATGTAGCTGAAGAGAAAAGTAGAAAACTCGAACTTTGTTTAAAGTTTAACCACACTTCAAAACTTGAAAACCTAGTTAACTGCTGGCAATGGATGAGTACAGAGATGTATTAGTGCTCAACTTCGGATGAGTTTGGTTTAGGGGGGATGAGGGGGATGAGAGAGGATAAGAGAGGATGATGTGGGAAAAGGGGAGATGAGAGGATATAAGGACCGAAAGGATAAATTTAAAATTACCAATATCCAAATTTACCGAATTAAAATGACAGAATTCAAACTTTCAGTTTTCCAAATTACAGGATTCAAAACTTCACATTCAAAATTTCATAATTCTAAATTTCATAATTCAAAATTTCTGAATTTAAAATTACCAATATCTTAAATTACCGAATTCAATTTTCAGAACTCCAAAATAAAGAATTTCAGAATTCAAAATTGAAGAATTTAAAAGTATAGAATTCACAATTACAAAATCCAAAATACTCTTTTAAGATTCACTAAATGTACTCAAAAAATTATTTATGGTGTATTCTGGTATTTATGGACCAAAAAGAGGTAACATTATCAGTGGCGTTCTGGGGGGGGGGGGGTGCAGACTCCCGTTCACCCCTTAGGCTTCCCCTAGAGCCAGAATTCTTGAATTTGGAGGCAGTATTATCAAAGCTTTTAATTTTTTTTTATTTCTAGGGCCGTACTTTTGAATGGAATGATATTTTTAACCCGGTTTAAAATAAAACAACTGCATGTTTCCATAACTTTTTTACCAAAAATTCATTTATTTTTATTACTTTAACCCCAGGATTGAAAAATCTTCATCAGTAAAATAGATTAATAGTTAAAATAGATTTGAAACCTAAATTTTTTTCTGAATACGTGTTTTTTAGAGGGGTTTCCCATCAGCCGTTAGGGGGGTGCGCACAAAAAAAAATCCGGCTCGCTTACGCGCACCAAAAGTCCACCACCCAAGCTAAACATCCACTACGCCCATGAACATTATGCATTGTTGTATACTACGGACCTGCTTTTAATCAAGGAGAATCGAATAGAAGGAGGGGGCGATAGGGTTTCCGTACACTTTGCTGTGACGTTCTTGGACTGCTAAAGAACTAGTTGTTGCGTAACAACAATAATAAAGATTGTAAACAATAACACAAATGATAAACAGAAATCTGGCGCATCTCTGGCGTTAGATGAAGATTCACCGTATACTAACTCATGTTTGTTTATATTAGATCGGCTGCCTTTGTTATTGTTGTTACGCAAAAACTAGTTCTTCAGCAGTCCAAGAACGTCACAGCAAAGTGTACGGAAACCCTATCGCCCCCTCCTTCTATTCAATTCTCCTTGCAACAGAATATGTGACTGTTCATCCTGTTAACAGATCTCACTCCTTGCTTTTAATGAATTTGGTATCTAAGTGTACTGATGCACCTAACGTGTACTTGATTATTTATATACTTGTACTGAACACAGTGTGTTTATGTTATATTAAATTCCCATATTATCTATTAATGTTCTGTTACATCACTGGATATTATTCGTGTGAGAACCTAGAATTATTCATTATTCATATCAAAACATCGAAACTTGGGATCCAGTAAATCCAAATATCTGGCTTTTATTAATCTTATACTTAAAGGGACTGTAAAGGAAAAATGAAAGGCTGAAACCTAAGCGTTTTTGGAGTTGATTGAGACCCATAAGAGTTCTGAAGTTCCTCTCTCGAGAAATTGAGTGTACTGTATAAATCACAATCACAAAACCAAACTAAGAACATTTCCGTGGGTCTCCCGAATTTGAGGCCAATCGGTCAGGTTCCTGAGTTATGATCGGACAAACACACAAACAGACAGAAAGACAAACAGAGATAACAACTTTACATATCTGTAAACGGGTAAATGGTGGAGGAGAACGCAGAAGTAAATACAACTATATTCCTGTATATAAAGGAGAACGGAAGTAAATATAACTATATTCCTTTATATAAAGGAGAACGGAAGTAAATATAACCATATTCAATTATAAAGGAGAACGGAAGTGAATAAAGCGGAAGTAGAAGAGGATGTTAAAGAGGTTGGATGGTTTGGAAGGTTTAGGGAGAGAATGGATAATCTAAACCGTAGAGTTAAACCTAAATGCAGGAAAGCTGTTAAATCTCAGGTAGAAAATAGAAATAGAAATATTTGTTTAGGAGACAGGAAAGGTATTTTGAAGTACCCCTAAATGCAAAGATGGTAATGACAAATTCACAATGATATTTTTAAAAACTTGATCTGATTAATGAAGTGGAAGATATTGTCGTTTTTCTGTGAGAATATATTCCTTAATACACTATATTAAAATAAAAAAGGGGTAAAAATTAATTTAACGATTGAAATCTGAATCTGGAAAAACGTCAAGATTTTAAATCAGACAGAATTTGTCAAAATATTTAGAATAATTTATGAAAATATATCTGGCTGAATTTCCGAAAATATACATGACAAAATTTTTTTAACTTATAACTTTCAGAAGTTTTGAAAATACATTTTGCAGAAATTCTGCAAAAAAAACTTCAAGTATTTCTTGAAATATATTTTTTTAAATGGTTAAAACACGAATGATAATAAATGCATATATGTCTCGTGTTATATGCCGAAATATACCTATCTATCTATCTATCTATCTATCTATCTATCTATATCTAACTTCTGAAAATAATTTTATTTTATTGCATGAAGACATCAGGATCTCAAATCCGAGTCTGACTAATCTTATTTATTCAGATTTTTTCTGTATATTTTATAAACCTAAATGCAAAATAAGTATTTGACTTTATACTTTTCGTTTTTTTTAAATATGAACTTTTGGACTTTTATCAATTTATGTGAATAAAAGTGAATAATTAAATGGATAAATGGATTTATTACGACATATGATTTAAAGGGTTGTCAATAAGTCAAACTTAAGATATAGAATAGTATTAAAACCGCAACACAAAGCAATTGATTTCTTTCATCAAACTCTTACTTAAGTCTTTGCCACAAACTCAAAATTTCTAATCCCTTTATCTTAGTAACCTGATCGTGTAAATATGTGATATTTCTAACTTAAACTATTTCATCTAACAGTATTCAATATTCATAGTTTTAAATATCAAAGGTCTACGACGTTGAGTTGCAAAGAAAATCATGGTTGTTTGCAAAACTTCAGTTCCTTTCTTAGGAACCTGCAGTTGATGTAGACCTTTGATTCCTTTCTTAGGAACCTGCAGTTGATGTAGACCTTTGATTCCTTTCTTAGGAACCTGCAGTTGATGTAGACCTTTGATTCCTTTCTTAGCAACCTGCAGTTGATTAAGTAATTAACTCTTTTCCAAACTCTAGAGCGGCTCTGTAAAATTTGTTATTTTTTTCCTAAAAACTAAGATAGATCCAAAATAAAAAAATACAAAGAAGGCGGTAATTTTTGGCCATTTTTAAATATTTTAAAATTTGAGTGTTAAACTTTTCGTGAAATTGTAATTTTTTAGATTAGAATCTTGGATTTAGGGAATTCCAAATACTGTTCATAAAGAAGAAGAAAAAGAATAAAAAGAATATCGGAATAATTTTTAGTGTTTTTATTTTAGTTTTTTATTTCAGGCAATGTTCTGGATAGTTGTTAGTCTTGTATTTTTAAACACATGTGTTCAAGCAACAGAACACCATAATCAACCAGATTGGTTAAGCAACTTTCAGGAATTTATTCAAAAACCTTTGAAAACCTTAACTTTTGAATACACCGGTAGAGCTAATCCTATTTAGCATTAAATCGTTGCTCGCCGCCACAGGGATTTAAACTAAATCATTTCTTATTTCTTCTTTTGGGATGTTGACCAATGAGAGGTCTGTTTCAGGTCTACATTTTAAAGCTTTACCAATCCGGAGAAAGGTTTTAATTTTCGTTATTTCCATTGCAAAACTTTTTTATGTTGTATATAAAGTTTTTCAAGAAAAATTATGAAAAGTATTTCAATTTATTATTCATTTGTTTCTAAAAAGTAGCTCTGTCTTTATTTATATAAAAAATGACGCTAGCAAATCACTTTTTTTTGCTACAATCTGTTTAATTTGAATGGTTAGAAAGATCGAAAGACTGCATTCGAATTGTAATTAACCCTTTTGGGTACATTTCCCCTTCAATTTGAATAAATATTTTTTTTAGGAAATCACAAACATTTTTTTCGTCATTCTTTTCACATTCGAGATGCTGTTCAAGATGTACGCTCTGGGTATACAATTCTACTTTATCCCTCTCTTCAATAGATTTGATTTCTTTGTTGTTCTCAGTTCTATCCTAGAGATGGGTCTGACAATGTTTAATGTTATGCCCCCCCTAGGCATGTCTGTGCTCCGTTGTATCCGACTCCTTCGAGCATTTAAAGTAACAAGATACTGGAAATCTCTTCAAAACCTTCTCCGATCCTTGATCAGCTCGATCGAAGCCATCGCTTCTCTTCTAGTTCTTCTCTTCCTATTTCTGGGTATTTTTGCTCTTCTTGGATCACAACTCTTTGGAGGAAAGTTTAAAGAACGGAAATTTCCCGGAGAACTGGAGTTGGAAAAGACTCGAATGAATTTTGATTCATTTTCCAACAGTTTGTTTTCCTGTTTCCAAGTTCTTACTGGAGAAGATTGGAATACGATTTTGTATGACGGAGTTATGGCCTACGGAGGTCCCAAGAAACTAGGTTTAGTGGCTAGCCTGTACTTTATCATTCTCTTCATCTTTGGTAACTATATTCTTCTTAATGTTTTCTTGGCTATTGCTGTTGATAGTTTAGCTGGCGGGGAGGAGGAAGAAGTAGAAAAGGATGAAGTAGTTGCAAGTCCACAAGATGAAACAATAGAAGAAGGATTCGAGGATACACTGGGGAATGGTGATAATGATGAGGAAAGAAGGGATGAAGACGGATCTGTAGAGCTGGACAATCTGGAAGAAAATGAAGGTGATCCTGAACCTGAACCTGATACCAAGATCAGTGATGACGAAGGGTTTGTGGAAGGAAAAGCGTCGGTGCAAGAACTGCGCCCTGATTCATCTGCAGAGAGTAAACAACCCATCCCTCCAGGATACGTTTTCTTCTTTCTCAGCCCAACCAATCCGTTCCGTCTTGGATGTTATAACTTTATCAATCATAGCATTGTCAGTAATTTTATCCTTGTCTGTATCATGATATCCTCCGCATCTCTGGCAGCAGAGGATCCAATGAATGCTAACTCTAAACGGAACCGAGTTCTTGGATATTTTGATTATTTTTTTACAACAATCTTCACTCTGGAGATAACGTTAAAAGTGATATCCTACGGGGCAGTTCAGAAAGGGGGATATTGTAGATCAGCTGCAAACCTACTAGATATCCTGGTAGTGGGGGTATCCCTTGTATCTATTATATTTAGTTCAAGTGCTGGAGCTGTATCTGTCCTGAAAATCCTTCGTGTACTCAGGGTTCTCCGTCCTCTGAGAGCAATCAACCGAGCTAAAGGATTGAAAACAGTTATTCAAGCAGTTATAGTTTCCGTCTCCTCTATACAGAATATAGTGATGGTTACTCTTCTCCTCCAGTTTATGTTCTCCGTTATAGGAGTTCAACTGTTTAAAGGAAAGTTTAACGCCTGCACAGATTTATCTAAAACTACGGAGGAGGACTGCAAAGGACAGTTTATCACGTATGCTTACAGTGATGTACGTAAACCTGTGGTTGTGGAGAGAGAATGGGTGAGATATCCTTTTCATTATGATAATGTTGGGAGTGGGATGCTAACTCTCTTCATAGTTCAGACTTTTGAAGGTTGGCCCCAGATACTTTATACATCTATTGATACATATGATGAGGACGTTGGACCGGTGTTTAATAATCGTCCGATTATATTCATCTTTTACATGGTTTACATTATTATCCTCGCATTCTTCATGATCAATATTTTTGTTGGTTTTGTTATCGTCACTTTCCAACGAGAAGGTGAAGCCCCTTATGCTGACTGTGGCCTAGATAAGAACCAAAGAAACTGTGTTGATTATGTTCTTAATATTGAACCAGCCAGACTTTTTATACCCAAACATCCGGTTCAATATAAAATCTGGTCTTTTGTGACCAGCCCTTTTTTTGAATATCTTGTATTTGCTGCTATCTGTATTAACACCCTGCTGCTAGCTATGGGGTTCTACGATCAGCCTGAGCTATACACTGAGTTCCTGGACGTCATGAACCTTGTATTCACAACCTTCTTCACCTTCGAGTTCACTGTCAAGCTAGCTGGATTCGGGTTCAAAGAGTACTTTGCAGATCCTTGGAACACATTTGATTTTGTAATCGTCATAGGATCCTTCCTGGATATTGCAATGGCAAATCTTCTTGAAGGAGGAGGTGCTAGTATCTCTATGCTTAGATTATTCCGTGCTCTCCGTCTAGTTAAACTACTAGCTAAAGGAGAGTCTATCCGACAGCTTCTCTACACCTTTATCAAATCCTTCCAGGCTCTTCCATACGTTGCTCTTCTTATAGCCCTCGTATTCTTTATCTACGGAGTTGTTGGGATGCAAGTTTTTGGAAAAATTGCTCTTAAAGATCATACAGCAATTCATTCAAACAATAATTTTCAAACTTTTGAGCAAAGTATCCTGGTTCTGTTCCGATGTGCTACTGGAGAAGTGTGGCAGGATATTATGATGTCCTGTGTTAAGACACCTGATGTTACCTGTGATCCGTTGAGTGACGAGGCTGGGAATCCGGAGGGATGTGGATCCAACCTCGCGTATCCGTACTTCGTCACCTTCTTCGTGATGACCTCTTTCCTCATCCTCAATCTCTTCGTGGCGGTCATCATGGATAACTTTGACTACTTAACCCGGGACTGGTCTATCCTAGGTAGGCTTTCCAAACGCACAGATTAACTTTCGAGAATTTGTACAAAGGAATTGAGTCTTCGACACAAACTCAACCTGTCTAATCTATATATCTTTGCAACCTATCATGGTTTAAACATTTGATAACTCAGTTTATTTGATCCAACAGAATCCATAATTTAAAATATCTACGAAATTGGGTTGCAAAGATATAATTAGATTAGTAAATCATAGTCTGTGAAAAACATTCAATTCCTTTATAATGAAATGTTTCAGCTATTTTCACAAAACACAAAAGATAGACACAAAAAGTTAATTCAAAGGAATTGAGTAGTTGCCACAAACTCCGATTTTCTAATCCCAATATCTCTGCAACCAAATGTCGTAGACCTTAAATATTTCAATCTCAATATCATATCAAAGGTTTAAGCCATCAAGTTTCACAGATTTAGAGATTAGAAAATTGAAGGTTGTGGCAAAGACTCAACTCCTTAGGAGCACATCACCTGGATGAGTTTGTGAACCTCTGGTCTGAATATGATCCTGATGGAAAGGGAAAAATAAAACACATGGATGTTGTTACTCTTCTTCGTAAGATAAATCCTCCATTAGGTAATTTATTCAAATTTTATCAAAAGAAAATGTTTTTTTTTAGAATAAGAAGGAAAGTAGAAATAGTCTAAACTAAGTTGGGATTATGAAATCAAATTTTGTAAAGGAAAGGCAGATAACATTTTGTAAATTGATAACATTTTGTAAATTGATAACATTTTGTAAATTGATAACATTTTGTAAATTGATAACATTCTGTAAATTGATAACATTCTGTAAATTGCTTGGGTTTGAGTTTTACTCTCGATTTTTAAAGTACACCTAAGTTTAAATATAAAGAGACATCGGGCAAATTTATAAAATGTCGTATTCTTAACTTTCTGATAAAGGAATGCTGCAGATATTTAGCTTTATAACCACACAAAATATCAGGAGTAGACTCTATTTGTAAACTGTAAAATTTGAGGGGTTAACTCCTAGTGTGAACTGTAAAATCTGAGGGGTAAACTTTATGTGTTAACTGTAAAATCTAAGGGGTTAAACTCTATGTTTAAACTGTAAAATCTGGGGGGTGAACTCTATGTGTAAACTTTAAGATCTCAGAGGTAAACTCTATGTGTAAACTGTAAAATCTCAGGAGTAAACTTTATTTGTAAACTGTAAAATTTGAGCGGTTGACTCTTAGTGTGAACTGTAAAATTTGAGGGGTAAACTCTATGTTTAAACTGTAAAATCTCAGGGGTAACTCTATATGTAAACTGTAGAATCTCAAGAGTAAACTCTATGTGTAAACTGTAAATTCTAAGGGGTAAACTCTATATGTAAACTGTAAAATCTCAGGGGTAAACTCTATGTGTAAACTGTAAAATCTCAGGGTTAAACTCTATGTGTAAACTGTAAATTCTCAGGGTTAAACTCTATGTGTAAACTGTAAAATCTCAGGGGTAAACTCTATGTTTAAACTGTAAAATCTCAGAGGTAAACTCTAAATGTAAACTGTAAAATCTCAGGGTTAAACTCTATGTGTAGACTGTAAAATATTAGAAATGTTAAAGAGAAAATACTACGTTAATTCTGCTTTATATCGTTAATAGGAAATACAACTTTTAGGCATTTGGACTTTGAAAAGGCACCATAAAAAATTGTAAAGGTTCCAACAATTCAAAACTGTATTTTTTAAAGTTTGTTTTTATTGAACTATGAAAAAGGTTTATCCTGAAATCATTTTTTCCAGATTGAAATTTGAACAATAAAGGAATTGAGTCTTTGCAACAAAGTTTTATTTTCTAATCTTTGGATTCCAATGTCGCAGACCTTTGATATTTCAAACTATGATTTCTGTTAGATGAAAAAATCTATGTTTAAAATATCAAGGGTGTACACCATCAGGTGGAAAAAATATAGGTATTAGAAAATCAGAGTTTATTACAAAGACCTAATTCCTTTGTAGAATAATAAATTTACAACATTTCTGTGACTTTTAACGAAACTAAATAAAAAGCCAAAGATCTTGAAAGTTTTCGAAAAAAAGCAAGCTTTTGCCCATCACTATTTGGTTTTCACGGTATCTAAATATCTTTAGGATTTGGTAAGTTGTGCCCCCCTCGTGTAGCCTGTAAGCGCCTGGTTGCAATGAATATGCCCCTAAACGATGATGGTACAGTAGAGTTCAAACCAACACTGTTTGCTCTGGTGAGAACCTCTCTAAGTATAAAGATGGAGGGAGCACTGGATGAGGCTAACGATGATCTCAGGAACTCTTCAATCAGAATTTTTACCAAAACTTGGAAAATTTTATATTTTGCAACTTTATCTCCGGTTTTTATATTTCTACCAAGGATAAACAGGATATTTGGATATTTTTCAATCCTTGTTGCCAACCCCATTATTGCGAACATAACTTTGGATTATTGCGAAAAATAAATTGAATTTGTGTTGCTGCATTCCAGATTCATCTTCCTCAGCCTAACTTAGAGCTAGGATTCCAATATACCAATATAAACTACAGTCCAGGCAAAAGTAAAAATCAGAAAAGTTCGAGGCACTTTTTAAGCTCGTTAATTTAGGGAAATTCAATTTTTAAAACATTATTTACCAAACTTTTATTCTCATTTTGTTTTGGAAATTATTGCACCTAAAAACGGACGAACATTTTTTGTTTAGTTTTTAAGCGCGTTCTTACTTTTTAAACTTTGAAATTTAAAAACACTGTGGTTCAAATCTGAATTCATGAAAACGAAAATGTTAAAAACAATTTTTCGGCCAAAAGCAACTTTAAAAAAAACTTAAATTTTCAAATGATGGTAAAAAAAATTTAAACTATTTTCGTTTAGTTTTTCATTAGAGTAGTTTTTCTTTGAGATCCAGCACTGAAATAACATTAAGCATGTTCTGTGTACCCTACACCACACATTCAAATAAATTATCTTCCAAGAGAGGACAACTTTATGGAGAAATTCAATGAATTCGAAGGGGCGGTAGAAAGTGAACCAAAATCAAATCACATATTTTTTTGGTATCATTTTTGTTTCGATCTCAGACTTTTCGTACTGGGTTCACTTAACATTTGCAAGAAAACCATTTTTCTCATCACAGTAACATTGGATTGAAATAAAAAAGTAATAATCGATTAATAATTCTATTACAGTGATAACCAGAAAGACGACTTTTAGACTTAATTTATGACTTTAAATAGTACAATGTGCATGGGATATAGCAATTTTCCAGTGTAAACAGACCCATTTTACTTTATTTGTGATATAATAAAGAAAAACTTTTTGCTTTGTAATAACATCAATTACAATTAAAGGGACCGTTCACTTATTTGGGTAATTTCAGGGTAAACTAAACAGCCTATTCGCTCTTGATTGGTAATAGTCTTACTTTTCAAAGACAACTGTGGCCGGAGAAAAAGCCGATTTTTCGTTTAGAATTTGAGCGGAAAGGGACGGTCCCTCTCTATAGACACTATTTGATGTTTTTTTTTCAGTAACAGCAGCCAAATAACATTTAAATTTATTATATTTTAATGTCATTATGTGTTCGTTATTATGTACTAAAATCTGAAAACTTTTGATATTTGAGTTAGCAAGAAATTTACGTTTTTCGTATTAAAACATGTAAAATATGTTTACAAAGACGACGTCTCTACGACAATCAATTAATCATTACTCGTATTTTGGTTCGTAGATTTTGTAGATTTTTTTCCCGTATGTGCACAACTTTCCATTTGTCATGCCGCGTCCAATTCAACTTTTTACACAGGCAATACATAATTTTGAATGCGATAAAATAGTGTTATTTTAGAAATAGAAAGTTAAAAAACAAAAAAAAATAAAAATAATGACATTTACAATTAACGATTAGATACTACAGTTTAATTTTATATTCGAAATTTATTTTGATTCACAACATGCTGAAAAAACATCAATTAGTGTCTATGAAAAAGGACCGTCCCTTTGCGCTCGAATTCTGAACGAAAAATCGACTTTTTCTCCGGCCACAGTTGTCTTTGAAAAGTAAGACTATTACTAATCAAGAGCGAATAGGCTGTTTAGTTTACCCTGAAATTACCCAAATAAGTGAACGGTCCCTTTAAGTATTGCTATAAAGTCGTCTTCCTTTTTCAGAGATGCCTGGATATCACTGTATGAATGAATCAACACCCCCTGTCATTTTTGTGATAATTTCTTTAAAAAAGAATCTATTGCAGTTTTCCTATCGTTTTCTGTTACTTTTTCAGTCCAATAACTTTTGAAAAGAAATTTTTTGGTTTAATTTCTGTAACTATTTTCATCACTCCACGAAATTATAATTGCTTGAGAAAGCTTACGGAAACTCATGTTTTGAAGCTTATTGGAACTGGAAAAATGATTTCAAGTAGCTTCACATTCATGAAGAGGGTGTCCTACTCACAGCAGTTTATAGAGTGTCCTATTCACAGCAGTTTATAGAGTGTCCTACTCACAGCAGTTTATAGAGTGTCCTACTCACAGCAGTTTATAGGTGTCCTACTCACAGCAGTTTATAGAGTGTCCTATTCACAGCAGTTTATAGAGAGTCCTATTCACGGCAGTTTATAGAGTGTCCTATTCACAGCAGTTTACAAAGTCTCCTACTCACAGCAGTTTATAGAGTGTCCTACTCACAGCAGTTTATAGAGTGTCCTATTCACAGCAGTTTATAGAGTGTCCTATTCACAGCAGTTTACAAAGTCTCCTATTCACAGCAGTTTATAGTGTCCTATTCACAGCAGTTTATAGACTGTCCTACTCACAGCAGTTTATAGAGTGTCCTATTCACCGCAGTTTATAGAGTGTCCTATTCACAGCAGTTTATAGAGTGTCCTATTCACAGCAGTTTATAGAGTGTCCTATTCACAGCAGTTTATAGAGTGTCCTACTCACAGCAGTTTATAGAGTGTCATATTCACAGCAGTTTATAGAGTGTCCTACTCACAGCAGTTTATAGAGTGTCCTGTTCACAGCAGTTTATCCTAAAACCTTTTGCTTGCAAAAAAGGCTTAGGATGACAATCATTTCTTATTTGCAATATCTGAACAATTGCTAAGCTAGAAAAACGACGATATCTTTTACATGATTGATCAGATAAAGGTTTAATTGATATCCTTTTGAATTATGTCTTCTTGAAATAAAGGGTCAAATGAAATTACGACGACAATATTCCATCTATAAAGTTTTTACCTGCAAAGTATTCCCCCCCCTTAAAATATTATTTTCTTGAATCGTAATGGTCTTATTTAAAATATTATTTTGTTGAATCGTAATTAATTTCATTTAAAATATTATTTTCTTGAATCATAATTAATTTTATTTAAAATATTATTTTCTTGAATCGTGATTAATTTCATTTAAATATTATTTTCTTGAATCGTAATTATTTCATTTAAAATATTATTTTCTTGAATCGTTTTTTTGAGGATTTGGCCGGTAAAAGGTACATTCGAATAAGAATACTCAACATTCGAAGATTTTTTTAAATTAACGTTTTATATATTTCCATTGTATATTTCTGTGAATTAATTTCACACTCTACGGCTAATGGATTAAATCGATGTGATTAGAACTAAGGTCAGGGTCGTAGGATAGAATTTGTTTATTACTTTGACGAATTACGGCTGCTTAGAATTTTTATAAATGAAAACCAGTTAGAATTGACAGGGTTGTTACATTGGAGTAAATAGATCTATTTAATCTAATTTTGCTACAAGCGTGGCCTTGGCTAACAATGATTGTTATTGTTTTGTTAAAACTATAGTTTCTAGGAGCCTGACCTTAGTTATATTCACATTCGCTTGAATTTTGAATATCGACATTTAATATTTACCCCTCTAAAATATCAAGGCAAACTTGGCCTTTGTGCTCAAAATACAATTTCCGAAAAGAAAAAAACCAACGCGTTATTTATATTTTTAACTTTTTTAGCTGTGTTTATTTTTAACTCCATTAGCTAAATTTTTCTTGAAAAATAGTGTTGTTGATTGAAGAGTTTTTGTAGGAAAACGATGAAAAATATCTGGAAGAAACAGGCCAATGATAAAATGCTAGGTAACAAACTAAAACTAATGATAACAATATTAGAAGCAAATTGTATGGTTTTGTCATATAAATGCTAACGTATATATAGGTTTATAATTTTAGGGTTTTATTTATAATTTTATAGAATTTCTTTTAAACGGAGTTTCCCAATAAACATACAATAAACAACTTGAAAATTTCCAATACTTGAGGAATATGAAAAAGTGTCTGAAAAGATTTAAGTCTTTTGAGAGCTTTACAAAATGTGGTCGTTTTTCTTTGTAACGTCAAAATTAACACAGATATTAAATAATTATGTTATTTTTTAATAAATTGTAATCTGGACCAATTTCTCAATATCTCCGTCAATGTTGAAGGTGCAAAAAGGGTAGGTCACACAATCTCGAGACAGGCAGTTTAGGTGTTAATTGTTTATATAAATATGATTTTATACATCTACCCTTTTAATAAAGCCAAGCATCGAACATCTTTATACAATGTGCAGGGAGTAAAGGGTTACACACAAAGAGAATAGAATATATATTAGAGGAGAATTTTCTAGAAAAAAGTGTAAAACGGCCATTTTGTAGTACTGTTTCCATACTGCAGGTGTACTTCACATATTTATGCTATATAACCTTTTGGGCCCTGGAATATCATTTTATAGAAAGTCTGAAATTAATATTAAAAGAAAACCAAATTATGAAATAGGCTGGTTTCATAATTGACCAATGATCATTTCACATAGACTCTATGCCTTTCACTTTACAAACGATGATTGTCCGTTATAACTTGAAATCAAATGATGTTTTTTATTCACCTAAATCATTATGAAGTTTATTCATAAACAGCATTAAAAAATTCGAAATTGAAATGGATAGTCTAGGGAGCATACAGTATTAATGTACTCTACTGCATATGATTTGTGAACATTTACATAATTTGTACACTTTGAACTCTCTTTCAGGCTGAAAGGGACTGAAAGAATTCATACCGAGAGATTCTCTAAATTCCTCTCTAATGTATATTCTATTCTCTCTGGTTACACAAAACAAATATCAAAGGTTTGAAAAGTTTAAAATGCGTGATTTATTAAACATTCGAGTCAAATAAACATTTGAATTGTTTAAAATATTTATTTGGATTTAGAGCTGTGAGTTATCTGAAGTATAAAAGGACTAGAATGTATTCCAGGACTTACAGTAAATCTGTATTGATGTATGGATTGTACAATGTGCATGGTTGGACTAAAAGTATGAGTCTGTAGAAAGACGACTTCTAAACCTTACTGTGTCTTCTTTGCAGTCTTTGCATTACTTTAAAACTTTATTAATCATAATTAACCCTAGAGAACCCTTTTCTTACGTTCATCGTTAAAATATGTATTTTTATATTGTGAGCCCTGTTTCTGACATTATATATAAAAATATATATATTGGTTAGTGGTGAACCCTGCTTCTAACATTATATATAAAAATATATATATTTGTTTATGGTGAGCCCTGTTCCTTGCATTTTACAGAAATATATTTGTAAATTCTAAATCCTATCTTTCCTTTCAGCCGAGAATATTTATAAATCTTCTTCATATGTGTTTGTGCAGCCAGGGGTGTTCAACATTTTACAAAGCTAAAATGTGCCAATATGTTTAATACTGTACCCATGAGTACCTATAGCCTGGTTGTTCAAATATCTTTGATTCTACAGGGTTTAATTATCTGAACTGTCTATCTGTTTGTTTGTCTGTTTGTATCGAAAAAACTTCGTAATGGCTGTACTGGTTGCGCCCAAATGTTGTGTGGGACCTAACAAGACAAGGTTTATGGACCATCTAAATTGAAAAAAAAAATATTTTGAAAATGCGCAAATTCGAATAGAAAATCCGTCAAAATTTGAGAATGATCGCCGACTTACAGAACAACAGTTAAAGCTAAACTTATTTACAGGAAGTCTAATAATGAATACTACAAGTTGTAAAACAATACAAATATTTTATACCGGTTGAAAGGGCTGCGCGCTGCGGCTAGAAAAGATTAGGTGGATGGAACAAGTTGATCATTTAAACTATTCTTTCATGCATACTAAACTAGCTTGAGAACCCAGCTTTGCCTGGATTTTTTCTATTTCTCTGCACTACCAAGCAAAGAACATTTGCTTGGTTCTAACGAGTTCCCCAATAAAATATTTAGGTTCATGGGTTCAAGAGTTATATTCAGACAAACAAACAAACGAATGAGATTACTAATTTTCATTGAAGTAATAAAACTATATAACGTGTGTATTGTACACTTTAAAGTGTACAGTGTGCATACATATACAAATTGTACAGAGCTGGGAACTTTCTCATGTTGTCTTTCCAAGAATGACAAATGCTTACAAAAAAGAGTATTTCTTTTGAAAAATACGAAAAAAATGGTGGATATCGGGATTAATGCTTGTTCCATTCTTTTTCTTAATCTCCAGATTAAAAAATCCTTGTTCTCCACTTGTTAATAATCTGCAGATTAATTAACCGATCAGGATGGAGGATATCCCATTCTAAAGTTTTTAGCTCTGAACTATAAAAAAGAAATAAGAAAAAACAACAAAACACAAAAGAAACACCTTTCCTTGGATATAAAAATGTTTAACATTTGTTTAGATTTACTATTACCGCAGTCTGGAGAAGGGATAGGCTCCGAGATAGCTGTAGGAAAACTATACGCTTCTATACTTATACAAGATTGCTTTAGAAGGTAAAAATATTGGATTTAGAAGAATTTTTTTTTAATTTGAAGATGGTTTTAAATTTTTTACGAAGAATTTAAGACCAGCCTCAAAAAAATGCCTCTATAGAATTATCGAAAATAGTTCACATTTACAATTCAAAAATCCTGGGACCGAACTTATTGTGTTTGCGGGGTCGTTGAAATGTCTGCCACCGGTACAAATCAACGATTTAAACCCTTCCTGAATCAGAATTTAAAATACAGGAGATTGGTTTAGTGTAAAGGATACAGAGTATAGAATCCAGGGAATAGAATACAGGAGATAAAGAATGCAGAATATTGAATACAGGAGATAGGATTAGTGTAAAGAATACAGAATATAGAATACAGGAGATAGGATTAGTGTAAAGAATACAGAATATAGAATACAGGAGATAGAATTAGTGTAAAGAATACAGGAGATAGGTTTAGTGTAAAAAAATAAGTATTTACATAATACAGAATATGAAAAGGTTTAGTATAATGCAGGATAAAAGATTTAATTTTAGAATAATTTTTCCTTATTCCAACATAATTTAATCTTTCTGCTTTTATTCAATTCTATTCTTCTCTGTCGTAAAATTCTTTTCAGAAAAAAAATCAGGAAGAACGATAAAATCCTTTAACAAAAGAAATAAATTGAGAATCCCCCCCCTCCGACGTTTTAAGACAAACAAACTATGTTGGTATGAGGCTGCTTTACATTTTGTTAGGCAAAAAGCAAATATTTACTCCCTTATGCCTTATTTTACCTATACCAGACTAGATTCGTGATTTTTCTAAACTGTGTTCCGGGATCAAATGTTTGTTAATTCTTAAATAATTTTCAAAAAAAAAATTGCGATATTTTCGATATTTTCCACAAATAATGAAATGTTAAGATATTTTCTGCAAAAAGAAACCAATTATTTGCATCAAACTCTTATTTTAAAAGGTTTACAAAGAAGAAGTTTGAACGCGAGAGTAGAGAGAAAAAATCTGCTTTGGCAAACACCAACATGGCTCTGTTAGCAGGACTCAGGTAAAATAATAGGAGTGCGTCTTTTCATTTTTAGAACCATGTTGTTCCATTTTTAGAACCATGTTATTCCATTTTTAGAACCATGTTGTTCCCTTTTTAGAACCATATGTTATTCCATCTTTAGAACCATATATTATTCCATTTTTAGGACCATATGTTATTCCAGTTTTAGAACCATATCTTATTCCATGTTTGGTATATTTTATTCACACTGCAGTGCATATATCAAGCTTCAGGTTCAGGTTTTCAATTTTTAGAACCATGTTATTCCATTTTTAGAACCATATGTTATTCCATTTTTAGGACCATATGTTATTCCATTTTTAGAACCATGTTATTCCATTTTTAGATCCATATGTTATTCCATTTTTAGAACCATATCTTATTCCATGTTTGGTATATTTTATTCACACTGCAGTGCATATATATCAAGCTTCAGGTTCAGGTTTTCATTTTTAGAACCATTTGTTATTCCATTTTTAAAACCATGTTATTCCATTTTTAGAACCATATTCCCATATTCTCCTTGGTTGGACTGAATATTAAAAAGGAATTGTCCTTTTTGTTAACATTTAAATTATGTTTTTAAGTTATTTTGAAAACGGTTTTTAGCAGAACAACATTTTTTAAAGAACCTTTTCTTTTGACATTTCTTAATCAGAAACCTTTTGTTGCTCTTTCATGTTATTTGAGGTAGTTAAATCTATACTTTTAATTAGTGACATGACATTATTTTAATTAGTTAATAAATAATTAAACAAAAACTTGTTGCTGTATAGTATACACTGTGTGTTGTACACTATTGGTTCACTAGATACTTACAGTTTAAATTATTATTTCCATTTTAAAATCTGAGTCTAATTTATCCAAAAAAGTTTTAAGAATGGAAGTTTAGCTCTCTCTTTATATACAGACAATTGACAGAATCAGTCTATTGTCTAAGCAAATGCGTGTTTTTTTTCTAGGCAACTGCATGACTCTATTATCTAGGCAACTCTATGAATATCTTATCTAGGCAACTGCATGAATCTATTATCTAGACAACTGTGAATATATTATCTAGGCAACTGTATGAATCTATTATCTAGGCAACTGTATAAATCTATTATCTAGGCAACTGCATGAATCTATTATCTAGGCAACTGGAATCTATTATCTAGGCAACTAACTGTATGAATCTATTATCTAGGCAATTGCATGAATCTATTATCTAGGCAACTGCATGAATCTATTATCTAGGCAACTGCATGAATCTATTATCTAGGGAACTGCATGAATCTACTATCTAGGCAACTGTATGAATCTATTATCTAGGCAATTGCATGAATCTATTATCTAGACAACTGTAAGAATCTATTATCTAGGCAACTGCATGAATCTATTATCTAGGCAACTGCATGAATCAGGTCCTGAGTTAAAGCGTACAATTAGCGGACAACTAAACCAAATGATTGATACAGAGGTAAAACAAATAATTATAACTAAGTTTATCTTACCATTCAAAGATGTTTCTGATGACGAAAATTATCTAAACTTTAGGAATAACTTGTATCAGATTTCTGCTTAATAAAGTTTAAAGCATCATATACGTCTTCTTATATTGATACGGAACGATTCCATGTCAGCCCAAATTTAATGATAATCAGTACATTGAAATTTTTCGTAATAAAAGACTTTGGATGGCCCATTCGTTATATTTTCCATATACCTTCTTATTCGTTGATTTAATCTACAATAAATATTTAAAAATGCACACAAACGTAATTTAATATTTATATTTGTTTTACTAAATTAATATTTGGATGAGATCTTTTAACGTTTGGACTCCCAGTAATATATCTTTTGCGGTAAAATAGACTTAGTTGAAGTTATCCTAATTATAAAAAAGGTAAATTGTCCTTTAAAGCTATATTACGATTTATCTACACCATGTTATATGGCATTAGTTTCCCATAATTATTCTATCTTGAACTTATCTAACCGATAACAAATAAATTGGTCTCGGAAAGGTTCCGCGCAAAAGTCACACAAAAAGAGGAAGCTAAAGGGACGTACCACTCCTTTTATATAGTGGCATGTACGATTTACAATGGTACCCCTTAAACCTTTGTCTATTCAAGAATGCATTAACCGGACTATGTTTAATTGTGGTTTCTCTATAGAGTAACGTGCGCATCTGATCAGAAACATGGAGAAAATTGCCAGAATAAATTACTTCTCAAGATATCTTCCACATTATTGATCAGAGAAAGGTTTAAAGGGTCCATTGTGAATTGAGTATGTCTCTATTTTTAAATTACGCTCACGTAAATTTAAGTGACCCTCCATACAAAGATGACAATGCCTAATTCACAACAGTACCATGAAAATCTTTATCTTATCAATAATGTGGGCGATATTGTCGTTTTTCTAGTTTTAAATGTGTTTCATTCTAGTCGTTTATATTTGTTTTCCTGCTGTAGAAATGCACAAGTCACTTCGTAGAGAAACCACAATTGAAAATTATCTGTTATCAAGATTATAAACATTGATACCTAATTAATACTTAAGATCAGACAAAGCTTGTGAATCGAGCATTGCCATTTTTGCATGAAGGGTCACTTGAAATTACGCTTACAGTCCCTAGCTTGAAGTGAATTAAAAAATTTAGGATCCGACAGTTAGAAGAACTATTCCATTCTTCGGAGCAGTAGGTCCATATGTCAAGGTAAGAATGTCAGAGTAGTTCAAGTGGGATTATAAAACTCTGGAAAAGGAAGACGACTGTTAAACTAAAGTTCTGGTTTTAAAAAGTACCATGAGCTAGAAGTACGTACACCAAGGTTGTTTATTAAGATTAGATACTCTAGACGCGCAGAAAAGCGAAGAATTAATCCTTTCCCCCCTCTCACCAGCAACGTTGTCACTATAATTTCCGCCAATAATCAGTTACGTCATATGAGGATTTTGAGTGTCCATCGCTATGAAGACGACATTGTCTGTACATTGGAGCGCCTTAAAATAAGTAAAAAGATTGCATAAAAGTCGTCTTCCAATTTAAATAGTGCGAAATTTGACTAAAAGCACAATTTGATTTTAACTATTTTAATATGTAATACTCAACTCAATAAAATCCATCTACGTTCGGTTTTTGTTTTTTCTTTACAAATACAATAGATAGTTATTCAAACTGCTTTTTCTACCAACATTCTAAAAAGTTGTAGATTACCACACATTACTAAAAAGTATTCAACGCAAATTGAAATGTTATATCTCGTATATTGAAATTTTAAAATATTCTATTTATCTATTCAGTTTTCTTTATTTATTTAGTATTTCCATTTTTACTGGTGGAAACTGGTTTACTTGACCTGAATATAGGTTGAAACTGGTTCACCCGATCAATAAATAGTGTATAGCAAGGTTCTGAAGAAAACTGTTTAAACAGATCTATGTATGTGTATATCCAGGTTCTGGTTGAAACTGATTTACTATATCTGTATATAGTGTATATCCAAGTTCTAGTGGAAACCGGTTTAGCAGATTTGTATGTGTATATCCAGAGCTGGGAACTTTATAATGGTGGATATTGGGATTAATGCTTGATCCACTCTTTTCTTAATCTCCAGATTAAATATTGCTTGTTTTCCTCATGAATTTAATCTCCAGATTAATTAAAAGATCGGGATTAAGGATATCACATTCTAAAGTTTTCAGCTCAGGTTCTGTTGGAAACTGGTTTACCAGATCTGTGTAGTGTATATCAAGGTTCTGGTTGAAACTGGTTTACCACATCCGTATATAGTGAATATCCAGGTTCTGGTGGAAACTGGTTTACCACATCTGTATAGTGTATATCCAGGTTCTGAAGAAAACTGGTTTACCAGATCTGTATTTAGTGTATATCCAGGTTCTGGTGGAAACTGGTTTACCAGATCTGTATATGGTGTATATCCATTTGGTAATCCTAATCTCATTAATATTCAAGTTAAAACAATTGACATCAAAAAAGCACATAATTTTTCGGAATTTCGGAAATGTTGTCAACTAATTTGTTTCTTAAAAATTTGCGGAGATATTAAAATATTTGTCCAAGTTTCAATAATAGTTATAAGATAATCAAAATTGTCTAAATTTCCAGCAATTTTATAGAAGGTAGACAACATTTTTAATAAAACATTATTTGACAAACAAACTTGTGCAATATACACTCATTTATTAACTAACGATTTTCAAGACGATTTTTAGTTTGTCTCTCAACTTTTATGTATAGGAATAATTAAACATTATTCTTCTTATTTGTTTTGTAAGAATAGGATGAGGAACAAACATTAAAGGTATATTGTTTACTCATACCTTCATAAGACTCAGCTCTAATTAACAATACAGAGATATATTCCTTTATATTTTCCTCCTAAAAGAGATTGTTCCCGGATTATAAAAAGCTCTTACTTTCCCCATTTTTGAGATCAGGGACACAACTTAGTATGTTTTGTCGCTCAAAGATGTTCCTAAAGCCCGGTTGGTTTATTCTAATACCGGTTTATTTGGTCAATTCTTGCACTGAAGGAGACAGAAGGAGATGGTAAAATTTATGCAACATCACTGGTACGACTTTTTAACCTCGTAGCTCCTCTAGTTTTGATTTTATGTCCAAGTATGAAAAAAGCAAGTTTTGGTTACATTTTAGAAATTTATTTCAAACACAACATGTCATTAGTCCCAAGCCTACCCCTATAACATTTTAGGTGCTGGGAAGCTTTTTAAAAACGGAAAACGACACAAATTTATGGTGACACAATTTTTCCATTATTTAGAGGTTCTTTGTAGTTTCTCTTTATGCCCTTATTATACTCTTTCTAAGAAAAATTAAGAAAATGTTGTAGATTCTATGAAAAAAAACTGACCAAGTTCTAAAATATTTTCAGAAAAGGATTTGAGTCTTTTCCACAAACTCAAATTTTCTTTCCAATCTTTCCAACCCAGTGTCATAGACCTTAGATATTTCAAACTATGAATTCTGGTAGATCAAATAATCTAAGTTTGAAATATCAAAGGTTTGCACCATCAAGTTGTTGAGATATAAGGATTAGAAAATTTTATTTTACTGAAAAACTCATGGGTATACATTATACAATTTTCTAAGATATTTTAAACATATTTTCCTCTCGGAAATATTTTGAGTTGCTTATAAAGAATGCAGAGAAGGATTGATTAGTTCTCAAAACAATTAAAATAGTTTGACAGTTTTCAAAAGTTAATCTGTTTTAGAGTTTTCATTCTTTAAATTATAAATTAAATAAATCTTGATTTTGCTATACTCAGAGGCTCAACATATATGATTTACATTTTAGTTTGCATTAGAGGCTCAGTAATCAGTATGTCACGAGAGACCGGAATTTATGAGTATCGTTAATCTTGAACGCCTGATCTCAATATCCATATGTGAACTTTTAAATTTGAGGATAGATCCTTGATCCTTCTATTAGAATTATTCTTACAAGATATGATCATTACGGGATATCGAAGAAGAATTTAATTAATTAATTAATTAATCCGTAGATGTGCATAAGATACCGAGATCGATTCACAACACAAAAGTTCTGACTGATATAAATTCCCACGTTTATAATCTGAGCTCTTTGTAAATATTTCCAAGATATCCTGTTTATATTTTCAAAAATATAAAGATATCCTGTTTATATTTTCAAAAATATAAAGATATCCTGTTTATATTTTCAAAAATATAAAAGTATTTTCTAAATAAAACCTTGATCCCAGGAGGTGATATGAATTTCCCCCCAAAAAAATTTAACTTTAGTTTAATCACTATTTTTCCTAAAACTTTGCCTTTCTCCTCTTCTTCTGGAGAAAAAGGTTTTTAGAACTGATTTCAATTTTGAATACTATATATTTGAAATTGAGAAAGTTTTCCAGAAAATTTTGTCAACTTATTCTTTCCAGGGAGCACTTAGGCATGAGATGGGAATTTATTGTTAAGGGTGAGGGGGGGGGGAGCAGGTAAACTTTTGCTTGAAAATAAAGTTATTGAATATCTTAACCAATGTTTGTGGTTTAAAATCACTTTTTTTAAATGATTAAATCTGTTATTTAGAATAAAACTAGAAAATATAGGAATTTATTGCTACTCTCAACAAAAAGATTAAATTTTAAAGTGAAAAAGCTATTTAGAAACAGTTTTAACCTTCTTCAATTATGAATGTAGAAATTGTAAGCACTTAAGTATTTAAGAACCTTAAACAAAATTACTTTTCAACTAAAAATGAAAACCCTGTTAATGTTTTAAGGTTTATTTTAACATGAAACTAGTGAATTACTTAGAAAATAAAGAAAATATGAATGAACAAAACTGAATGTGCTCAGATCTTTTAAACAATTATTTTTTTGTGGACCCAATGCCGTAGACTTTTTTATTTCTAACTACATATAGTAGATCAAGTTTGAAATAATAAAGGTTAACCATCAGGTTGCAACGATATATATAGAGATAAGAAAATTTGAGTTTGTGACAAAAACCAAGTTAAAATAAGGAGGTCAAAGCCTATAGTTATCAATGGCTCTTTAGAAAGGGAGTTTTGAACACAAATCAACTTAAATTTATCGTTACTGCCAATATACCTCTCCAACCAAAAATTCAAATTATAACATATAGTTAATTGACTTTAAAACAAAGCTGGCAGAGGGTTATATCTTTGGGACTTTTATTGGATCATATATTGCCCTAAAGTGATATCAAAAAAAATATTTCATCCTTTAGACACAAAAGACAACGATTGATCCATGGATTCACTACACATCATTCTTGAATTAAGACGCCATAAATTTAGTCTTTTAATGGTTTATCAAAGAAAAAAAGGTGCAGGAAATCATTAATATAAAAAAACAGAAAATATAAATTGCGTACAGTTGTCTCTGAAGTCTTATCCTTTGTAAGTAACCCTATATGTTAGGCAAAAGGAAGATACAGTTTTGGGAAAATAGGTTAACGAAAATTCGTATGCCACTGCAAAAAAGAAACCTCTTTTAAAACTTTTAAAATATTATTTTAAATCGGACAAATCGGTGGTATTAAATAAATCCTGAAACTGTAATTAAAACTTTAACTTGATTCTGTTTCTAGAATCAATTTAGTTTCATTAAATCAACAAAACTTTTCTTAAAAATAAATGGTAATCTTTTTTCAGATTTTAAGATGTAATTAAATATAATGTTATATTTTATTTTATTTCTCTTCTACTTTACATCTTATACTAAGCGACACCTCTAAAATACCGAAAACAGTTCTCTTTTTCTAAAACTAAATTTGCAAATATAAAAGGTTCACTTAGTCCTCTGTTCATCCTATAGGTCGGCGTCACAAGTCCAACTAATCAGGAGAACGTGAACCCCGGCTCAAATAAACTAATGAGGAGAACGTGAACCCCGGCTCAAATAAACTAATGAGGAGAGCGTGAGCCCCGGCTCAAATAAACTAATGAGGAGAGCGTGAGCCCCGGCTGAAATAAACTAATGAGGAGAGCGTGAGCCCCGGCTGAAATAAACTAATGAGGAGAGCGTCAGCCCCGACTCAAATAAACTAATGAGGAGAGCGTGAGCCCCGACTCAAATAAACTAATGAGGAGAGCGTGAGCCCCGACTCAAATAAACTAATGAGGAGAGCGTGAGCCCCGGCTGAAATAAACTAATGAGGAGAGCGTGAGCCCCGACTCAAATAAACTTTTCTGAATTCAGTGTTTTAAGGCGGATCTTTTTACAGCCTTGTTGACATATTTTGGAGAATTTCTTTTCGGTCTTACAAGTTACTTTTTTGCGAAAAAGGCCTCGCGAAAATGGTACGCGCGCGAAAAAAATATAAACCTACCGATAATAGTTCTGACCAACTTTGCCAACTGCCCCTCTAGGTCGCAAATGAAAAAGTGGGCCAATCGACCAACCCTTATGTACATGAATATGATAATAGAATGCATGTACGTATCATACACGAGTTTCAGTGTAATTTTCTCTCTGTACAATGCGTAGAAAATGATCAACTTTTAGCAGACAAACCATTCTTTATTCTAAAACAAAATACGTATAATATTTTTCTAGAAATATAAGATGGGGCCTTGGTAGGGGGGGGTGTTATAGAGTAAATGTACATTCTTAGAAACACCATATTTATTTTAGTTTACTATGAATTCTGAGCTGAAAACTTTAGAATAGTGGATATCGAGATTAATGCTTGATCCTCTCTCTTTCTTAATATCGAGAATAACCTAATCTTCTACTTGTATCCTAAAAAGTGTATAAAATTCAACCAATCAGAGTTGCGTATATGAAGCCGATAAATTTGAAATATTGAGCGCCATTCAAGATTAATATACAGAAACGGGAGGAACTCTCAAATTTTAAAAACCGGTTTTTTATTTTTCTCCACTATATTAAAAAAATAACGGTAAAAGAAGAAAATCAAAAGTGTGTCCATTGGATACTCAGATTAAGTAATCGGGATTAAGGATATCTCATTCTAAAGCTTTCAGCTCTGATAGATCAAATAATCTAGGTTTAAAATATCAAAAGCTTAAGCCATCAGCTTGCAAAGAAATATGAATTGGAAAATTCGATTTATTTTGCAAAGGCTCAAATCCTTCAGAGCAAATGTATTGTAACAATCGAGTAATGAATAAGAGCAGTAGTGTTATTTATCTCTATGATCCAGAATAAAAAAATTATGTCAAGTTAGAACTTCTTCTAATTACTGCTTGTAAGAGAAAAAGTATATTTTGTATCAAACTTTAATATGCGTACATAATATACATGCTATAAATATGCGTGTACATAATATGCATGCTATAAATATGCGTGTACATAATATAATTGCTATAAATGTGCGTGTAAATGATGTACATGCTATAAATATAAGTGCACATAATATACATGCTATAAATATGTGTGTACATAATGTACATGCTATAAATATGTGTGCACATAATGCTATAAATATGCGTGTACATAATATATATGCTATAAATATGTGTGTACATAATATACATGCTATAAATATGCATGTACTTAATATACATGTTATAAATATGCGTGTAAATGATGTACATGCTATAAATATAAGTGCACATAATATACATGCTATAAATATGTGTGTACATAATGTACATGCTATAAATATGTGTGTACATAATGCTATAAATATGCAGTGTACATAATATAAATGCTATAAATATGCGTGTACATAATATACATGCTATAAATATGTGTTTACATAATATACATGCTATAAATATGCATGTACAAAATATACATGCTATAAATATGCGTGTACATAATATAAATGCTATAAATATGTGTGTAACATAATATAAAAGCTATAAATATGCGTGTACATAATATACGTGCTATAAATATTCGTGTACATAATATACATGCTATAAATATGCGTGAACATAATGCTATAAGTATGCGTGCACATAATATACATGCTATAAATATTCGTGTACATAATATACATGCTATAAATATGTGTGTAAAAAATTTGCATGCTATAAATATGCGTGTACATAATATACATGCTTTAAATATGTGTGTACATAATATACATGCTATAAATATGCGTGTACATAATATACATGCTATAAATATTCGTGTACATAATATACATGCTATAAATATGTGTGTAAATAATATACATGCTATAAATATGTGTGTAAATAATAAACATGCTATATAAATGTGTGTACATAATGTACATGCTATAAATATGTGTGTAAATAATATACATGCTATAAATATGTGTGTACATAGTATACATGCTATAAATATGTGTGCACATAATATACATGCTATAAATATGTGTGTACATTATATACATGCTATAAATATGCGTGTACATAATATACATGCTATAAATATGTGTGTACATAATATACATGCTATAAATATGCGTGTACATAATATACATGCTATAAATATGTGTGTACATAATATACATGCTATAGATATTTGTGTACATAATATACATGCTATAAATATGTGTGCACATAATATACATTGATTGCATAAAAGCATGAAACAATTTGTTTATGAATAAAATGTTACAAAAAGATTGTTGTGTTTCAACTGATACATGATATAAATATTTGTGTACACAATATACATGCTATAAATATGTGTGTACATAATATACATGCTATAAATATGCATGTACATAATATAAATGCTATAAATATGTGTGTACATAATATACATGCTATAAATATGCATGTACATAATATAAATGCTATAAATATGCGTGTAAATAATATACATTCTATAAACATGATTAAACATCGATAATCTATAATTTCTCCGATGCATGTCAATTAAGTTCTTTACGTAACTGTATTTAGATCCGTCCAAAAATTTAGTTCAATCTTACCCTCGGAGATAGGGAAGGGTTTTGAATGATTTTTCTATTCTTTATCAGGGATGGATTTCAGGGGGGGGGGCATTAAAAGCCCCTTCCACAGGAAAATCATTGTATCAAATTCATTGTATCAATATTGTATCATTGTATCATTGTATCATTATATAATTGTTTCATTGTATCATTGTATCATTGTATCATTGTATCATTTTATCATTGTATGATTGTATGATTGTACGTATGATTGTATAATTCTATCCTTGTATCATTTTATCATGTGTATCATTGTATCATTGTATAATTGTATCATTTTATATTAGTATCCTTGTATCATGTGTATCATTGTGTCATTGTATCATTGTATCATTGTATCATTGACTCATTGTATTATTGTATCATTGTATCATTGTATCATTGACTCATTGTATTATTGTATCATTGTATTATTGTATCATGTGTATCATTGTATCATCGTATCATTGTATCATTGTATCATTGTATCATTGTATCATGTGTATCATTGTATCATTGTATCATTGTATCATTGTATCATTGTATCATTGTATCATTGTATCATTGCATCATTGTATCATTGTATCATGTGTATCATGTGTATCATTGTATCAATATTGTATTATTGTATCATTGTATCATTATATAATTGTTTCATTGTATCATTGTATCATTGTATCATTGACTCATTGTATTATTGTATCATTGTATAATTGTATCATTGTATAATTGCATCATTGTAACATTGTATCATTGTATCATTGTATCATTGTATCATTGTATCATTGTATCATGTATCATTGTATCATTGTATCATTGTATCCTTGTATAATTGTATCATTGTATCATTGTATCATTGTGTCTAGTTAAGATAAAACAAATGGCTGACACTTTAAACTTTAGTTCTCTTTCATATTTCATTAAAGTTGGCTAATAACCTTTGCATAATTAAGCTACACCAGAATCTGTAAATCTGCAGGGAATTAGCTTTTTCTTCAAACTTCAGAAATTCAGACATTTTAATCTTTTTGCAAAATGTTGAATTACAACATTTTATTTAGCAAGACCTACAGGATGTATGTTTGGTAATTAATCCATGGTCTAAATCTTGGTGGTGAGGGGAGAAAAAAGGAAAATACAGGAAATCAGAGTTCCACAACAAACTCAAATTTTTTAGTTCTTACATCTTCGTAAACTAATAATGTAAACCTTTGATATTTCAAACTTAGAATATTTCATACAGAATTCATATGTTTGAAATATCAATGGTCTACGACACCTGGTTGCAAAAAAAAATCTATTTAATGGGTAAAAAAAAAGGTAAGAACAGAAGCCTTATTGACTTATCAGACTCCACGCACATTATTAGTAAACAAGGTAATAATGTACTGCAAGGTAAAAATGTACTGCAAAGTAATAATGTACATCAAAATAATAATGTACTGCAAAGTAATAATGTACTGCAAGGTAATAATATACTGCAAGGTAATAATGTACTCCAAGCTAATTATGTACTGTAAGGTAATAATATACTGCAAGGTAATAATGTACTCCAAGCTAATTATGTACTGCAAGGTAATAATGTATTCCAAGCATAAATGTACTGCAAGGTAATAATGTACTGCAAGATAATACTATTAAAAAACTTCTCTTTCTTTTGTTTTAGTTTTTAATTGATTAATTTTTAATGAAATCTCTAAGTTCTATTTAATTGATTTAAGAGTTACAAAATTCAATAAAAGAAAACCTTCACCTTCCATGTATTATCAAATTAAAACTCGGAACTAAATTTGTGTCAATTATTTAAAGGGATTTTAGACACAATTTAAAGTGACCCATACTTGAAAAGTTCATCGCTTGAATAGCATAAAACCGCGAGCGGCTATATTTATTAATTTTAGCATAAAACCGCGAGCGGCTCTATTTATTAATTTTAGCATAAAAGCGCAAGTGGCGACATTTATACATGTATACATTTATAGCCAGAAAAGAAGGATATATCGTTCATAAATGTGTATAAAGGAATTGAGTTTTTGCCACAAACTCAAATCTTCTTATCCCAATATCTTTGCAACCTGATGGTGCAAACCTTTGATATTTCAAACTTAGATTACTTTATCTATAAGTATAAATAGTTTGAAAAATCTAAGGTCTGCGACATTTGTATATAAAG
Organism: Eurytemora carolleeae; assembly: GCF_000591075.1. Lineage (NCBI taxonomy): Eukaryota > Metazoa > Arthropoda > Copepoda > Calanoida > Temoridae > Eurytemora > Eurytemora carolleeae. The sequence goes on along the minus strand of NW_019396367.1, from coordinate 135,697 downwards.
ATATAGAGATTAGAAAATCAGAGTTTGTGGCAAAAACTCAATTCCTTTTACGGAAGATTGAAATCTTATACGTTTTCAATCAATTCAAGGGCTGCAATGTTGAGAAAAATTTCTAGAATGTAATCGAATAAATTCTTCTTTTTTCATACTTTGCATAAAATCAAAACTAAAGAAGCCACTAGGTCACAAAGTCATACTAGTAATGTCACATGAATTTCAACTTTTCCTTCTGACTAGTTTAGTGTAATATCTATGGATATTGAATGTGAAACCTTGTTGAACAAATTGTAATTTATTTCCATTGAAATTCGTTTCAATCCAGGACAATATCGGAGAAAATTTATATCAGTTTCTTTCAGGGGCTTTTTAGAAAAGATAAAGTTATGATTTTTATAAGGAGCCATTTTTAATTATTTACAACTACTTTACAGGGAAGTTAGGGGAATTTTACTTTACCAAGGGTTTACAAGACCAATTTTGCCTATAAAGCATCCAGAGCGCAGCGAGGGATGTTTTGTAGACAAAATTGGTCGAGAAAACCCGTTGTGAAGTAAAATTTTAATTTCCCGAAAAAGTTGTTGTACACAATTTTATCGTCTTTTGAGATGAAAATGCGCAAATTTTTTTCTGAAAACTTCGCAGAACGGGTGGTTGTTTTACATAACTGTCCCTAGGGACGTTAAGAATCATAGGTCGGTAATATTGGTATAAAGGCGGCAAAATCTTAATCCCTGAACACATCTTGTGTACTACCAACAGTCTGGTCTTGACCGCAGGTCTGGGCCGAGCGCCGCAGCCAATTGTATGTAAAAATATTCTTTGCATGGAGTTTAGAGGAAAAATAAAAAGTGCCCTCGGCAAGATAGGACGAACACCCGCAGCAAGATGGGACGAACACCCGCAGCAAGATGGGACGAACACCCGCAGCAAGATGGGACGAACACCCGCAGCAAGATGGGACGAACACCCGCAGCAAGATGGGACGAACACCCGCAGCAAGATGGGACGAACACCCGCAGCAAGATGGGACGAACACCCGCAGCAAGATGGGACGAACACCCACAGCAAGCGTGGATAAATTCTCTTGGCAAATTGGGAAAAATATCTTGGCCGAGTTGGGACAAATACACTTGGCAAGCTGGGGGGCTGGAGCAAATACACTTTGCAAGCTGGGAGAACTACCCTTGGCAAGCTGGGACAAATACCATTAGCAAGCTGGGACAAATACCCCTGGCAAGCTGGGACGAATAGCAAGGGCAAGCTGGAAAGTATCCTTACCAAGCTGGTACAAATACACTTGGTTAGCTGGGACAAATTTCCTTGGCAAGTTGGGACAAATATTCTTGGCAAGCTGAGAAAAATACCATTGGCAAGCTGGGAAAATTACACTTGGCAAACTGGGATAAATACCCTTTGCAAGCTGGGACAAACACCATTGGCAAGCTGGGCCAAAACCCTTTGCGAGCTGGGACAAATACCCTTGGAAAGCTGGGAAATTAACCCTTGGCAAGCTGGGATAAATACCCGTTGCAAGTTGGGACAAATATCTTTGGGAATTTGGAACAAATACACTTGGCAAGCTGAGACAAATACCCTTGGAAAGCTGGGACAACTACACTTGGCAAGCTGGGGAAAATACCCATGGAAAGCCCGGACAAGTACCCATGGAAAGCCTGGACAAGTACCCTTGACAAACTGGGACAAATACACTAGGAAAGTTGAGACAAATACACTTGGCAAATTGGTATAAATACCCATTGCAAGCTAGGACAAATTCCTGGATCCAATTCACTTGGCAAGCTGGGACAAATACCCTTGGCAAGCTGGGACAAATACCATTGGCAAGCAGGGACAAATACCATTGGCAAGCAGGGACAAATACCCTTTGCAGCTGGAACAACTACACTTGGCAAGCTGGGACAAATACCCTTGGAAAGCTGGGGCAAATACTTTTGGCAAGCAGGTACAAATACCCTTTGCAAGCTGGAACAATACACTGGACAAGCTGGGACAATACACTGGACAAGCTGGGACAAATTCCATTATCGATCCAGATTAAATTCATGACGGAGACACACTTTTTCAAATGTTGTATCTACTTGTTGGAAGATTTAATCACAAGAGGAGATTTAAGTTTTTAAATATAAAGATTAACATGGATTATACTTATAGCGAAGCCTGGTATAAAAAGGAGGTTTATGGGGTCCATACGGGGGGGGGGGGNGGGGGGGCTTATTCTTTTTTACCTTGAAAATGTGGTGTTACTAAGTAAATAAAATAGATGTTATTTCCACATTTTTTGAAAATACATTTCGGTCAGGGTTGACCATCTCCAGTTCAAACGAAAATATTACAATTAAAATAATTAAGGTAAAATATCTAAAAAATGTAAGTTTAAATCACAATAAGGAAACGAAGGATTAATATAAAAGAAACCTACTTACAACATGATATGTAATAAAATTAATTTGCAAATATTCACTTTATTAGATTTTAGGAAAGTTTAAGAACTATTTTTCTTCTCGATAGTTTACACCAAAAGGTTTAAAGTGACGATAATTTATAAAAAAAAAAACTTTTAAAAGCGACATACCCGATACCCTTTACACCTTTATTAACAATAATTAAATATTGTCGTTTTTCTAGATTTGAAAGTGTTGAATTCGGATATTTCGGTTTTATCTGAGAGAGACATATGAATACTTTATTCAGTTTTGACCAGACACGCCTTTTAAAAGTACTGTTGTGAATTGGTCATGCCCCATTTTAAATCAAAGGTAACTTAGAATGAGGTTATAGTCCCTTTAAAGGGACTATTAAGATAAAATTAAAGGGAATATTAGTTCTACCTGAGAAACTGAAATAAAAGCATGTCCAAGTTCTAGAAAAACTAATATATAGCTAATATAGTCAACGGAGCATTGTGACCAGATACTGAAAGGCCATTGGTGGAATTTCCTTTGTGTTATCCTAATTTTTTAGATTTGTTCCTTTCTTTTCTTTTCTGAATATGATATATTATTTTACATCAATTTCTCGAGACAGTGACAACAGAGAGAACTAATATTGGTCGCGATCAACTCCTAAAATTTATAGGCTTCAGCCTATACCCACCTAACAGTCCCTTTAAAGGAGAATATTATCATTATTTGAATTGACAAAGAAATTAAACTATGATTACATCTACCTCTGTAAAGTCTCTTTTACCTCTAGATAATCTTGTTATTAATTAAATTAAGTTTTAAAATAAGATTTAGCAGGAAACCTTGTTACTTTAAAAGGATTTTGTGAAATAGAGAAAATATAAAATTCTGTTGGAGAAACCACCAAGTTTTCAAACAGAAATATGCCCTCAATATCAATACTATAAATATTTATGTAGAAAATTAAAAAATGCTTATCATAGTGTGTTTTTTTTCACATTGAAAATCTTTTTTCGTAAAAGAACTCAAGTTTTCTAATCCCTATATCTTTGCAATCTGATGGTATAAACCTTTGAAATTTGAAACTTAGATTTTTTGATCGAATAAAATTCACAGTTTGAAATAATATGAAAGATGTACGACGTTTGGTTTGTCAAAACATAGAACTTTTTTGATCAATAGCTTCTGTTTTAGTTTTACTTTTAACTATTTTATTTCATTTTTATCACTTTCCCAGAAGTAGCGAAATTTTTTGGATTAGATTTCTTTTCTTCCTTCCATCATTTATTCATTTTTACATCTCTAAACTCTCATCTTCTCAAAGTTTTCCATACCTAGTTTGGTTTGGTTCAGTTTGGTTTGGTTTGGTTAAGTTTTAGTCTGAATAAAATATGTATTATACATAAGTATATTCTTCTGAAACAAGTGCTATTAAGAGAAAACTTTTTAGATATTTTCTCATTCATTTTATCTCATTTATTGTGGAAATAAAATATCCCAGGAATAAAAAAACTGCATAAAAACATAAAGAATTAGAAATAAGTACGTCTACTCTATGGTTATGGAAAATGAAAAAGAATAATTGCTTAGTAATTACTTAATTCCAAATAAACCTGTTAGTACAGGGTTAGTAAAATCAATTATTATAAGCAATTATGCTGGAAGTAATATTTGAAGGTATGTTTTATAATTTTTTCAATTTAAACAAAAAACATTTAAGACTTCAATTTTTTTAATCAAATGTATTTCACACGTCCAATGTCCATGTGTTTAAAGGGAGTGACCGGCTATGTAAGGTTGTTGAACTATTTAATAATAAAAAAAAACTAATTCTTAAAGCGTATCCACCCTCAAAGTAGGGGTTTTGAACTTCGAATTTGCGCTCAAACTCATGATTTACAGATTTTTAAAAAGTTTGATATGTCTCAAATGAATCCCAAAGAAGTATTCTACAACACTGCATACTCAGTTCAACTACCATACATAGCCGGTCACTCCATTTAAAATAAATGTTCAATTCTAAAAGTGTCTGTTTAAAATTGTTAAACAGGGTAATAGTATTTTTCCAAAAGTATAAAAAATATAAATTTTTGAAACCTCTATGCTAAATAAAATTATATTCTGTACACGCCCCTTTCTCTTCCTGTGCTCTGTCTACCTCGAGTGTAGAGTATTGAATATGGTTTTGTATTTGAATAGTATTAGACTGATGATAAATAGCCAGGGATAAAACTAAACTAGATTCTATCCTACTCTGTACTCAATATCATGATGCTCCAAATATACTCCGGAAGTTCGGACCCTTTTAGCAATGTTGGTTTCCTACAGAGTGACCCAATAAACGTGGAAATTGAGATCGTCTTTGTTTTTATTTTTAATGCAAAAAGTGAATATAAAAATGGTTTATACGTCCAATAAAAATAATCTTCTTTGTGTCTTAAAGCTTATCAAAATCTATATATAAATTTGGCTTGGCTGTTTGTTTGTCTGTCTGTTTGTATCCAATAAACGTCAAAACGCAAATTTTTTTGTGGGACATTACGTGACCACGGGGAAGGTTTATGAATGATAAAAATAAAAATAAAAATGTGTTTTAAAGATTTTTTAATTTTGTAAAAAAAAAAAATTCTTGAAAATCCGCGAGTTTTTTAAAAATCTGCAAAATTTTTTTCTTCTTTCTTTTAAAATGTAAACAAAAAGAACATGTTCACAACTTAAATAGAAGATGGGCGCGAAGCGCCATAAAAGCCTAGTAAACTAAATATTTCCTAATAAGGAATTCACCGCAAACTTAGATGTACATATTCTCAAGCAAAAATCTATAAGTTTTTTGAAAATTAAAGTTTAAACTTTTTAAATTTACATGTATTCGGCTGGAAAAAAAAGTGTAAGTGAGTTAAAACCAAAGGCCAAAGGCGTTGCAACAGTTTGAACTCTAGGCTGTCTAAATATTTTATGAACTATGAAACTTGCAAAAATAAAGGCTTCAGAAGATTAAAGTTTGTGACAAAATCACTATATTCCCTTGGTAACTATTTTTTCTGAAATTTAATTATTATTGTATTAATGATTAAAACCATCAAAGACGATATAAAAGTCGTCAATTAATTTCCATGTTTTTGAGACACCCTTCACATGATATATCAGAGAAATCTTTTTAAACATTATTCCTACAGGAAGTGGAAGACAAGTGTACCGGAAACAGTTTTTCCTCCTTTAAACACTAATAAATTTACCACACCTGTCATAGAACTATCCAATCATTGAGCAAGGGTTAAAGGGATTGTTTCCTTTTATTTCTTAAGTTCTACAATTTACAATATTACCCTAAACTCTTTGTCTGTGAAACGGTAGTTTTGATATATCCTTTTTAATCTGAAAATGCACACCCACAATACAGCAGAGGGAGTTTTATTTACAGAAAAATAACTTTACAAAATGTTATTTTTTACTTAATTCTGGTCCGTCATTTATTTTGGAATATAATTATAGAAGTAATTTTAAATATTTAAAGGGACTGTTACCGTTATTTGAAGTTAAATGAATTAAACAAAGAATCAAAAAGTCTGGAAATTCAATTTAAAATAAAAATATGAAAATGTTTTAAGAATTTGAAAATCTAAAGAAATGGTTGGAATAAACTTACCTTCTTTTTGCATTGTCAGACTTTCTAAAATTTGTAACATTTGTTAAAATTTTGCTTACAAATTGCTGGTTTTAACATAGAATAAANGAAACAAAGTTTATAATCAGGCATACAGAACTTACATAAATTAACCCCCCCCCCCCCCCCTCCTCTCTCTTTAGAAATTCTTCTTTTTCTGTCTTAAAGGGACTGTAAACGTAATTTTTAACGTTAATAGAAAGGTACACTTTACATCTTTATCTGATCAAAGATGCCTTATCATCCTTGTTTTCTAGCTGAAAATTAATCAGTTTTAATTGTTTGTTTTTTTTACTGTCAACAGTATCTTGCGGATTCAGATGCCGCAGAAACAACTACAAATTAAGGAAATTGTGAGAAATTACCACTTTTCATGATAGAAAAAAGACGCCCGCCCTCCCCCTTCCCTTTACCCTTTAATTTTTGAGGTTCATGTAATTTTCCCACAATTGTTTGTTATTTTATCTGACTGCAAATGTGCGTACCTAGTTCAGAGAATTCTTGTAATTTCATTTTGTTGAGTAGTTCCAGGCTTTTTATATACAAACTTCTTTATCCTTGATAGAATACTTTATAGGGTGTACCACAGCCATACCTGGTCAACAAATAACATAAATTTTTCTTACAAACAAAAATAATGTTCTGACAACTATTTCTGCCCATATATAAATGGTTTGGACTATATATAGTTGGTTCTGTCCAGATATAAATGGTTTGGACTATATTAGTTGGTTCTGCCCATATATAAATGGTTTGGACTATATTAGTTGGTTCTGACCATATATAAATGGTTTGGACTATATATAGTTGGTTCTGTCCATATATAAATGGTTTGGACTATTTTAGTTGGTTCTGTCCATATATAAATGGTTTGGACTATATATAGTTGGTTCTGCCCATATATTCTGCATATATAAAAGGTTTTGCCCATACATATGGATATCACCATAGATAAAAATGTCTGACCATATATAAATGGTTCTGACCAAAAATAAATGGTTCTGACCAAAAATAAATGGTTCTGACCAAAAATAAATAGTTCTGACCAAAAATAAATAGTTATGATCACAGATAAATGGTTCAAATGATTATCACAAAAAATGCTTCTGACCAAAGATAATTAATTTTGACTAGATTTTGTTTGGACACACTGTTTGAAGATGTGATAATGCTGCAAAGGAAAAAACAAAACTGGTCAAACTTATATCATGAAGAACTTGAAAGATCTATTAATAACCTTGAGTGATATTTATATATTTGAGAATAATCGATTTTTGAAGCCGGAGGTTTCGTGATTTTTTCTCATTTCCTTTCAATATTTTACACATTTGTGACTAGGAGTGGACACTTGACATATCAGTTTAATCTTCAAGCCTGATCCAAACCAGTACAAACTTTAAATGTACCGGATGGTAGTTTGTACACTCTCTACTAACACCCCCTATTTCTTCGGTTAGAGTACCCCAGATCCCGGTAGTACGCACCGAAAGTTTAGTTTAGTGTGTATTTCGTGGACCCAGGAAGTTTTATGAACTAAATATAGGTTGATCGAGGGTGGTTTTTGGAAAAGAAAATTTTCTTTACAACTAAAAACGACAAAAGCGCGATCCCATAATTCAGCACAGGGTTATCCACAAAAGTTGAGACTTCAGAGACACTATACGGACTAAATTCTTATTCATAGTTTTCCAGAACTTTACTCTTTTTATTATATTTCAAAATCATTAAATAGACCTTTTAAACTGATATTCTTTAATTCAGAATTTAAACCTTCCACCTGTTATATCTGCAGAGTTTGAGGTCGTCTTTGAAAGTATCATAATGTGTGGGTAGCCCTGTATCTGAATACGTATTTGTTGGAGAATGAATAACTCCTGAGTTTCAGGTTTTAATATTAAATATTATTTTATCTTGATAAATGTTTCCGGGCGGAGAAAAATGGAACTTTTGTCATTGAAATTCTTCTTTTTGATTCATTTAATTAATAGATAAGAGCTTTGAAGATTTCTAAACCTTTGCTAGACCTAGTTTTACAATGAGTTCTGTTAAAATCTCTTGTACGTAAGAAGAAGTAGGACTAAAACTGTTTTCACCAATATTTTTTAAATTGCCATTTTAGTTTCGTCATTTTGTTTGTCTGTCATCATGAAAAAGTATTATTAAGCAAGAATTTACTTTAGCTGAAAAAAAATGGATAAATTCAAAGTTGGATGAGAGAATGGTTTAACATTTTCCAGGTTCCATCTTGGCTGGTTTAATAAGTTCAAAATATTTAGAATATAATATTTCTACTCTTTTGGAACTGTAATATTTAAACTTCTCTTTACAACTAGAAAACTTTAAACTCTTTGAGCGTGAATTTATTATTTAGATGGATAATGTAGCGATTTTTACTATTCTCAAAACTGTTTCTCTACAAACTTTTGCACAAAGATAAACCCAAGCCACCCACGCTTTCCGCGCCTTTTTAAAATCTTGCTTTAAAATACGAACTATGTGCTGCCCCATACTGACGTCACTAGGGCTGGGCACGATGAGATTGATCTTAATTCCGTTTGTTCTCCTGAAAAAATGATTGTTCCCCAGGAACGACGCCCAGCCCTGACGTCACAAGTATCTAGCAAGGGCAAATTTCTTAAATGTTATGAAAACAAAGGTTGCCAATAATCCTGAATTTATATTATATATATATATATATATATATATATATATATATATATATATATATATATATATATATATATATATATATATATATAAATAAAATGATTAAGAGGAACATTTATGATGATGGTGTGAAGCGCCCGAAACACTAGTACTACATACAAGAGTAGAAAGTCTATGAATTAACAGAAGGTTTGAAAATTAAGAGAAGGTTCTATATCTCTCTATCTCTGTCCTAACATGAAAGTTAATCCATTATGCGCTCTTAACATGGATTAAAGGAACATTACAAGTTCTTTCAAATATACTTTAAATAAAACTAGATGTGATAAAGTCTGGAAAAGTTAGATGAAGCTGGATAAAAATAGGCATCAGCTCCCCCCCCCTTATTATACTTTCAGCAATGTGTCAAGGATTTTTCCTTTCGAGACAAAAACATTTGTAGAACGTCATCATACTTCGTAGAAAGGCATTTTTTATCGGTTTCCCGGCCAGGAAGTGTGAACTTTTAAATGAGAAAGCGCTAATCTACAACGCATAAACTCGATATCCAGGTCAAACAGCTGACTTGTATTTTCACGAACTCTCATTGGCTAAAAGAAATTTTTTTGCGAATTCTGATTGGTCAGGCCTTTGAGATATCCAATTGAAAAAAACGCTATCTTTTGACATTCCACAAAATCGAATATAAATGTTCTGAAAGAATGAAAGTTCTGACCTCTCTGCATACAATATAAAAATTTCTTAAAAATTATCTTTTTAGATATTTTATTCTAGATTGTCAGTTAACATAAAGGCATATATTCATACATTATAATATGTGTTATTTATTACAAATCAAACAATAAATAAATATTAATGTTATATTTAACTGCAGCGCGTCGAAATACTATGCAATAATGATCTAAATTTTGAAAACGTTTTACAAATTTTCTCCATGTTTTATGCTGTTTTATCTTTGCAGTTTGATGGTGTAAACCTTTCATCTTTCAAACCTTGACTTTCTGATATAGCAGCAGTCATTGTTTAAAATATCAAGGTCAACAACATCAAGTTTTAAATATATAAAGTGGTAAAGAAATTGATTCTTTGCCACAAACTCAAATATTCTAATCCCTATATTTAAGAAACTTGGTGATTTAAACCATTGTTATTTCAAACTCGGGTTATTTGATCTAACAGAATTCATAATTTGAAATATCTGAGTTCTACGACATTAGACTGCAAAGATATAGGGATTTGTAGCATGAACTAAGTTCCTTTAGAATTTGAGAAAGTTTTCAGTTTTCTTTTAACTTGTATGATTTCCTAATTTTCTTAATTGTGGATTTAGAAGGATTTTCAAACCTGTTCATTATAATCATGTCACGTATTTGGAAGCAAAAGATAAGGACGAAAAAAGCAGCTATTGAAGCAAAACTTGGTGAGGTATCATGAAGGAAAAACTATAGAACTATAGANCTCATTGACAAAATAACCATATATTATAGAGAATAAACTGTTTGCATAATCAACCCAGGGAATTTATTATATAATATACGAATGCGCTGGAAAATTATCGATGATTAAAGGTTGTAATATCTGAAGGATTTGTTTGGTATTAAATATATTTTTTACGATCCAAGTCGAATATTGCAACTTTCTGAATTCTACATTCTTCTGTAGGAGTCGTTTTTAACAATTTTATTCTTAAAGACGCAACAGATAGAAGAAAGCAATCACCATCGATAATTTTTCGCAGTGAGTCTATGCCCCCTTTCATTTTTCGCTAACACTCCCTTTAAAACAATAAATATTAATTACTGATATCATCTTGGAGACCATTTCCCTGCTGTGCAGTTCCCGTGGGTTATTTGTGCATTCTAATCAAGAGATAGAACTATAGAAACTTTTAAATGCAGTTCATTATATGATTATCTGAACATTATAGAATTAGTAAAACAGAGAACTTTTACATATACTTAACTGTCCAAGGATTTGCTTTCATATACTAACTGTACTGTATTGTATACTAAATTGCACTTTATTGTACTTTACTGAACTGTACTGTACTGTACCGTACTGTACTGTACCGTACTGTACTGTACCGTACTGTACTGTACCGTACTGTACTGTACCGTACTGTACTGTACCGTACNGCTGGGTTCCTAAGCTAATAGTTTAGTATCCTCGCAAAGCTGGTTCCTAAGCTAATAGTTTAGTATCCTTGGAAAGCTGGTTCCTAAGCTAATAGTTTAGTATCCTTGGAAAGCTGGGTTCCTAAGCTAATAGTTTAGTATCCTTGGAAAGCTGGGTTCCTAAGCTAATAGTTTAGTATCCTTGGAAAGCTGGGTTCCTAAGCTAATACATTATATTTTGAGATTCTGAAGAAATCCATTAAACAGGCATAATCTTAAGTCCATGAGATAATAAGATTAAAGGAAAATTAAATAAAAAGGAAAATCATGAAAATCCAAAATATCTTTAGTAAATTTTTTACATATATATATACTGTTAAATGTTTTACATTTTAGGCAATAGGCATGTGTACAGTGTACACCACTGTACAGTGTACACTACTGTACAGTGTACACCACTGTACAGTTTACACTACTGTACAGTGTACATCACTGTACAGTGTACACCACTGTACAGTGTACACCACTGTACAGTGTACACCACTGTACAGTGTACACCACTGTACAGTGTACACTACTGTACAGTGTACACCACTGTACAGTGTAAACCACTGTACAGTGTACATTCATTGTAAAGTGTACACCACTGTACAGTGTACACCACTGTACAGTGTACATTCATTGTACAGTGTACACCACTGTACATTGTACACCACTGTACAGTGTACAACACTGTACAGTGTACACCACTGGTACAGTTTACATTCATTAAGGGGTTTTAGAAGCAGCATTAAAGCAAGTACATTAAAATTTTTAGAACACGATTATTGTCATAAATAATATTTAATTTTTTTTTTGTTTTAAAATTTATAAACCGGAACAGTTTATGTAAGTTTAGAAAAATTAAATCTTGTTAAATGCAATATTGATCATTTGGATGGAGGATGGAGGAACATATAAGTTTAAAAGATTTTAAAATATTTTTAATTTCAACAAAATGTTAAATTCAACACTTTAAAAGTGTGTCTACGAATAAATTATAATGCAAGCACAACATTTTAGACATTAGAGAAAGCAAAGCGAAGATAAATATATTTTAAATATATTTACAGTTTTGTTAAAATTTTATATTTTTTATAAATTAATTTAGGCTTGGTTTTTGAGGCACACTCCATAGGACAGAATAATAGAGAAATTTTCCAATATTTAAATACATTGAACATAAACTGTGCCATTTTCATTTGGAAATGTATGACAAAAACTAAGATTATTGGATATTTGAGCAATATTGAGTTATTTTATTTTGAGGAGACTAGTTTCAGCTTTTTTAAGATATATTTTCAACAACCTGGTTTATAGTTTACAGGGTAAGGTTAGTGAGCTTGGCATATTTAATTATATTCCTGTCAATAAAGTGACAAAAGGATGAGAGAGGGAAATATTTAGGATTTATTGTAAATTCTCATTTTAGCAATCAACTCGGCTCAGCTTAAAGGGACTTCAACTCTGCTCAGCTTAAAGGGACTGTAAGCGTAATTTGAAGTGATTCCCCAATAAAAGACGGATGCATCCGATTCACAATGGCACTTTGAGGCATGATATCTCTGAACGACGATGATGAATTAAGATTAGAATTTAACTTGCTGAAATCTGTGAAATACTTTCTTTGCCTCGGCATTAATCTGCTAGACACTTTAGAAGAGAATCAAATTGTAAAAATGATCAATTTTCAGCTGGTATCACAAGAATATCTTTGTCATGTTTGCTGAGACGAGGTTTAAAGAGTGCTGTTGTAAATCCACCCCTAAGCTAAGCTTCCGGTCCGTACTGTTGTAATCTGCCGTTCTCTGACCGAATACATTGTGGATTACAGTGAAGATATAATCGTGCAAGCAACCTTTAACATTTAGAACACTTGAAATTATGTCAACAGTCCCTTTAAATTAGCTCAGGTTAGTTCATTGTGGCTCAATTCAGCTCAATTCAGCTCAAATCAGCTCTAATGAGCTCATGAAAACTTGATTCAACTTATTTAAACTTATTTCGGCTTCTTGTACTTAATTCTACTACATTTGTTGCGTGTATTAAATTCTCATTTTGAAAAATGCCAGTTTTTTAAACTGTTAACGATGTTTTTTCGAAAAGTGCCAAAAACTGCTAATTTAGAGAATATATTAAGATTAAAACTTGAAATAATTTTCTCCCTGTTCTCCTCATTACTCCTCCGATGGTTCATTACTCAGTAATTTTCTTTCCAAAGAAGATAAACTTTTTTCAATAAAAATTAATTGGCAGCTAAACTTGGTCATTATAAACAGGTTGAAACCGGAGAATATATCTGGGAAATATCCAGCAGTTTTTACATGAATGGCTCAGCTGTTTTTGAGGGAATAGATAATGAGGTGTGAACTATTCATCCCTGTTCATTCTTTTATTTCTTTGTTGAGCGGAGCCAAGTTATCGTTGGAAGCTTGGACTCCTTGGACTCAACTTTTTATCTTTATCTTCAACTGCCAATTCATCATCTAGAGTTCAACAACTAATTTGGCAATTTACAGAGTACTTGCAAAACTTAGTTTCTACAGATTCATGTCGAATTGTGCAATTCATGGTTCTTTCCTTTTTTAAAAAGAAAACGCATTCTTTATATAATCATTTGAATGTTTTTAATACTTTTTGTAGATTGGTGTGTGATCAGTTTAGTTTACTTTAGTTTTTTTTTAACCAACTCATCAGTTTTGTGGATTAACTTATTTTTCTTCAATGTCGGAATCTTGGTGTCCGACTAAGAGTTGCTATATTGCGACTGGGTCGTTCTTTTCGTTGTCGAAATTTCGCTTCTTGGGTCGCTCTTTCTTGGGGGGAGGTTTGTAAACGACGACATGTCCGATTCCAGTCACAGATTTCCCACAGCAGAATATTCTCATATGACCATCTTCTCCAGTGTACATAAACCTAAACATGAACATTGTAGATATTGTACTACACATGTACAATATATATATTTTGTACATAAACCTAAACATGAACATTGTAGATATTGCATTACACATGTACAATATCTATATTTTGCACATAAACCTAATCATCTGCATTGTATATATTGTACATAAAACTAAACATGTATAGTGTAGATATTATACATAATCCTACACATGTACAATTGTAGATTTGTACATAAACCTAAAAATGTACACTGTAGATATTGCACATAAACCTAAACATGTACATTGTAGATACTGTACATACACATAAACTTGTACATTGTAGATATTGTGTACAATGTACATACACCTAAACTTGTACATTGTAGATATTGTACATGAAACTAAAATGTGCATTGCGGATATTGTACCTAAACCTAAAATGTGCATCGTAGATATTGTACATAAACCTAAACATGTACATTGTAGATATTATACAATAACCTAAGCATGTACGTACATTGTAGAGATTGTACATACACCTAAACTTGTACATTGTAGATATTGTTCATAAACCTAAAATGTACATTGTAGATATTGTATATAAACCTAAACTTGTAAATTGTAGATATTGTACATAAACCTGAACATGTACATTGTAGATATTGTACATAAACCTGAACATGTACAACTACGAATATATTTCACCAACTAGTAAGACAGGACCCTCGTATCAGAGAAGAGCATATTAATTATAGTTATTTTGCATCATGTTAAAAGTTTATTGAGGTACCTGCTACAGATGCATATATATAGACAGCTACAGACCATAACAGCTGCTGGAACTACTGACCACAGCAGTAACCACATCATTGTCCGGTCAGGGGTGTAGTCAACAACAACAAAATCAGGAAACTCAGGGTCGTGGTAGCAATCAAAGGAAACCCTGAACATTAATGCTTAAAGGGATTATTGATGTAATTTCAATTTTAACCACATCATGCTCAATTTACAATGGTACCTTGTCGGGCCTGTACCCTTTTATTGGATTATCAATGAGAAAGATATCATCGTTTTTCCTAATCAATTTTTTAGATGATGTGCACCAACTTTGGATTAAAATCGGATATAAGTCAACTTAATTATCATCAAAAAAAAAATTTGATTTAATAAAACCAAAGTTTTCATTTGGTAAAAATTTTTAATCTGTTAGTTTTAAATAGCGAAACAGTAATTCAAAATAGACAACGTAAACAACGTTAAACCACGTGAACTTGAACCAACGCACAAGAGAAGTGGTTAGATTAAGTCAACGTAGTTCAACCTCTTCGCATTAAATAAGATGCTAGGTTTCACTTATTACTTCCTTATTTCTCACCTGGAAGTGTAGTTTGCTCCGTCCTTAGCAAACTTAGCATAGAAGTTCATGCACTCCATACTCAGGGTGTTCACACAACCCTCTACATTCTTCATTATCTTAGTATTATTTACAATAGTGATATCAGACTCCAGGGGGATCAAACTCTCGAAGTTGGACGCATTGTACTTGATGAACCTGTCCCTATCCTCCCTCGCTACACTGTACACGGACATGAGGTGGGAGTAGTTGGTTACTCCCAGATCATCCAACCAGGTTCCGTTAGTGCAGTCGGATCCATATATAGTATTCATCTCACGGTTTATCCGTATCCTGGAGCAGGTTGCAGCTAGGCGGGTCCAGTTCGCGTTCTGTACAGCCTGAGCTGGCATCGGTGTTTCCGTACTCCCGTTGATAAACGCCTTTCTACAGTGACCCATGACAACCCGCTCACCGCTAAACAAAACCATGTTCTTGTCTTTTAAATCAAACTTTTTAAAATCACAAACTCTCTGACATTTTAGGTCATAGATCTTTGTACACTCTCCTTTTTTACAACTGTAGTAGGTTAGTTTAGGCTCTGGAGGGTTTCTCGTCATATCAACACCAAAATATGCAACATCTTGTCTTGAGTGCATGCTTAGACAATGCAACTGATCATTGCACATGTCATCGCAGGTTTGACATTTCGGAGCTTTACAAAGCTCTCTTCTCTCCGCATTATAGAGTTCAGGTTTCCGATCCTTCTCAAAACAGTATCTTGTATCCTTAGGACACTGGAGAGCACTTAGAGTTACATCCACCACCAGGCTTACATTACTCTCAGGACACTGGTTACAGTTACAGTATCCATCCGTTACATATCCTTCCTTACCCCAGGACATCTTGAGATCCTCCAGGGTGTCCTGGAAGGTGCAACTGTATATCATACTCACGTTCTTACATTCTCCCATCTCACAGGATATGACGTCATCAAACTGTTTACATATCTCCTTACTTCCGTTCCGTTCAATTTCCCATTTTGATCTCTTACAGTTCATAGGTTCTAGATCTGCTAGCGTGGTGCAAACATGATCAAAGAACCAGGGTTCTTCTAGAGTACATCCTTCCCAGGTCATGTCTGCTCCACGATCCCTTAGCACTCCAAACACTTTGCTGCAGGGGCTAGCACCCTTGGATAAACACCATTCTTCACAGGAGGACCAGGCACAGATTCCATCCTCTGGAGTTCCTGTTATATTCCTCTGTACTAGGGTTGTAGTACAGCGTTTAGGTCCAATGATGTTCTTAGACATCTCTTCAAAGGATGGTTTATAGATGATAACAGTGCTGTAGATCAGAGTGACTACCATAACAACGCTGAACATTATTGTTAAAAACATGCCAAGGCAAAGCCATTTCTCTCCGCCCTGCGGCGGAAGTTTAGGTTTAGGCATGATACTTTATATAAACTCACAATCTGTCAAGAGAAAGGAGTAAGCAAGCTTTATCAGATTAAATGAAAGGTCCTGTTCATTTTATTTTAAATTCAATCTTAATAGATATATATATAGTCTGTTTATATACTGTATACTTAGGTCTCTTATCTAAAGCGTAAAATCATTATAATCACGTTTTCTTCTTTTCACTTCATTTTCTTGTTTTTATCTTTCTTTTTCTGTCTGCTGTCTTCTAAGCAGTTTGTATATCAGCTGTGCCTGGTTCGGTTTAACTCCACCCAGAATCAATACTTCCTTTCCAGCTGGGGGCAGGTTGCAACTTTAAAACCGGCCTCGGGGGTTGCAACTTTCAACCCAGTCTCTAAAAGGTTGCACATTTCTGCCCAGCCTCCGGCATGCAATTTCAGGTTGAAATGAACAAACTGAAATTAGTTCTTTTAATATACTTTTGGAACAGTGTAAACCAATTAGTCAGGGAGTCTGAATTCCAATAGATGTAGATAGATAGATAAAATATCAGTAATAAATTGTAGAATAGGGAATGAATATAGAATAGAAGTAAGGTCTAGGATTTATTGGACTTTTAGGCAATTCTTGGTGTCAGGCAACCTTTCCAAACCAAAAGAAGAAACAAAGTTTATAATCAGGCATACAGAACTTACATAAATTAACCACCCCCCCCCCTCCTCCTCTTCTAAACATTACAAAAAAGTTGAACAATACTTTTCTTATGGTATTACATGGTGCAGGTTTAACCCCAAAACAAACTTCAGAGACAACTCTATCTACACTCTACAAATCTGAACGAAATTTTCTTATTATTGCACAAAAAAGGCAGATCGCATTTTGGAAATGCCAAGATTAGGGGTATTTTGTGATTATAAACTCAAGAATTTTACTTTTAGATTAGTTTTACGAATAAACGTCGCAAATGTTTTCCAGGATCAAAGACTACCTTCAAATAGTTTAGCTCCTGTCATGTTTCGTGGGACACCCTGCATCTAGCGAAATGAATTTGCATATTTTGTCTCCGTTTCGTGTTTGTTTAAGATTAATAATATCCTTGATTGTTCTGCTGGTGACAGCTAGAGGTGCCGGCTTGTTATAATATTTGTCACAATTCAAACAATCAATACTTTCTTAAAACTAAAAATTCTCAAATCTCAAGATGTTTCTATGGAGTTAGGTTCCAAGTCCTACAATTCAGTCTCATAATTCAATTTTAAGTCTCAACTTTTTACATAAATTTTGTGAACAATGGTCTTTTTTTCCTGGAAACACTTCCATGTTTTGTGCACCTATATTCTATAACTTTTAAAGGAATTTTCCAAGTTGAATCTTTAAGAAACTATTCACTTACTTTACTTTAAAACTAGCTTGGGAACCCAGCTTTACCTGGAAAACTAATCTTTCTAAGAATTTGTTTGCTTAAGATATTTACGAACATTTCCGTGGTTCTATCGAGTTTCTCAATCAAAATTCAAAGCAAATTAGTCAAGGGGTTCAAGAGTTATGATCAAACATACAAACAAACATGAGTTTTGATCGGACAAACTTACAATAAGAAGGGATTATAAAGAACTTTTTTTATGTAAACAAAATTCCAATTTTTAGTGATAATCTGTAATTTTTGTTAACTCCAGGGGGAGGAGGAATACAAATTTTGAAAATAGAACTTCGATGGCAATTTAGGGGAAAATAGTGAATAAAGGGATTTATTCAACATTCAAAGATTTCGTTCATAAAAACTTTGCCTTCCCCTCCTCATAAACTATCTCAGTTTGCGCCTCTGCTAATCTGCCACCCTCCCCAACCAAAAACTGTTGATCTGCCACCCTCCACAACCAAAAACTGTTAATCTGCCACCCTCCCCCACCAAAAACTGTTAATCTGCCACCCTCCCTCACAAAAACGGCCCCAATTTGAAACTAATAACTTATAAATCTAATAAAAGTATTATCTAAAACTTTAACTCTGTATAAATCTGTCCTATTGTATATTGTAGCTTCAGTAAGTTCCTTGTTTACTCTTGTAAACAAGGAAAAGGAAAGAGCTTTTAAAGAATTACAAAACTAGAAATTCATTTCTCTTTGTATTTACTTTCTATTATACACAACATTTGCAAAAGTTTAAAAGAAAAAAAGACTCCGCCCCCTCTGCATTTAATTTAATTATTTTCCTTCAACTCCTTCTATGATTTTATGAATATTAAATTTAAAAATATGCTGACACAGTCTCTGACCACACGGAAAATGTAAAATGAATTATGAAAAAAAACTTCTTGTTATATGTATTGCTATTTGTGTAGAGGAAATGGAAATCGGGATTTTGGTACGTTTTTTCAATTTTTAAAGTTTTCTTTCTTTAACTTCAATATTTTTGTAAACCGCTTGATGTTTCTAAGAAATGAATACTGATTTCCGAATGCAGATTTATTTCTAAAAATGTATAATTTTCCTTCTCTGTGCCGGATTTTCTAAAAAATGTCCTATCCAAACGTGTTGGGACTTGGGGGATATTTTTTTACTTGCATTCGTTTAAGAAATGTCCGATTTATGCTATTTTGAAAATTTATTTCGCTGTTGATTTTCAAAAAACAAAATTTACGGCAGCCATTTTTTCACACACTTTTTTGAAAGATTATTATTCTAATACAAAATTGTCATATTTCAAAGGGGTTTAGTTCGTCACTATTCTGACCTTTCCTGGAACCCATTGGAAATGTTTAAACACAACCGCAACAGCAAATTACAACATCGAGTTTTAACTTTAAATTACATGAATTAAATATATTTATGTATTATTTACAAATGTACCAATTATTCACTAAACTGCCAAAAGTTTTAAAAAATGCAAAAAGTTTTAAACTAAAATTTGCTAATTACTTCAGAGGATGTTTGATTCTGCTAATTAGATTTATAAAACATTTTGGCATAAGAGAAAAATGATCTGGTATCTTTTAAATGGAAGAAAAAGTTAAACTAGTCCCTAGCTCTGATCTATCATCTGATCTGAGTCTGACGTGTTGCTCAATAAAAAATTAAAAAATCTAGATATTTATTTAAAATCCAATAGTTTACTATTTGATAAAAGATATTACATTCTTTTACATATGTTACGGCGTTACATGTTTATCTTATGTTTGCGGATCTTTATCCTATTTTTTGCGGATCTTTATCTTATGTTTGCGGATCTTTATCTTGTGTTTGCGGGTCTTTATCTTATATTTGCGGATCTTTATCCTATGTTTGAGGACCTTTATCTTATGTTTGCGGATCTTTACCTTAAGTTTGCGTATTCGCAATCAATAAGAAATTCGAAGTGAAAACGTAAAGGTTAAACTTCTAAATTAACTTTTTAAATTTATCCCTTTGAAGCATAGTTCATGCGTCTAGAAAATAAACATGTAATAAGTCTAAAAATGTTTCCTCTAACGTCACAAAATTGTGAATAAAAATTTCTTCAAAATTAAAAATAATCTGTATGGAGAAGAGAATACCAGGATTTACCCTGTGAAATGTTCTAGGTATAAATATTCCATTAGTTTCCAGGTCAGACATGGCTTTTCACTGGATTAAAAGATAAAGCTTAATCTAGAAACAGGAGCTGTGATTTACCTACTTCTATTCTTACCCCCCCCCCCATTTAATATCTAACCACGTCAAACTAAAGCAAATCACAAGTAAAATGGAAATCATATAAGTTTCCAATCACGATTCCTCTATTTGAAAAGCTATTGAGAAGAACAAAAATGTTTACAATTTGTAATTTGTAACCGAATATATTTACTTTAATAATACTTATTTATAAAATAAAAACTGGAGAAGCTATGAGGTCACAAAACCGTACCAGTAATATCGCATTAATTTGACCTTCTCCGTCTGTCTATTTCACGGCGTATACCCTTTGTTCACAATGATTCAACGGTTCGGTCATGATCAATGACTTTTTTCCTTTTTTGGTTTTAAATAAAAAGTCGAAAATATAAAGTATTGCTGAATTACAGTCAAACCCGTGATTGAATACATCTTGTCCTGGGGTAAGTCCAGGCAATGCATGTTTTGTAATTAAGTTACACATATTATAAACTCCGATCCTGTGGTGCTTCGTGTTTATCTTTTTAGTCTTAATTTTCTTTTAGCTGAAGGCATTTTTCGTCAAACAGCAGATTCTTCTATTTTTTATGGACTTTTCTAAATTTGAAATTGGAATGATACCATTATTTTTTACGTCTGCTTTTAAAAAACCGGCAGTATATATAATCTATATAATAAAGCTCTTCGGTCAAATATATATTTATATATATATATGTATAGTTGGCCAAAAATGGGCTAACATTTTTTAAAGAAACCCATGGGTACCAAAAAATCGAAAGAAAAATTTTTTTTAAAATATTGATTTAAAAAAATTCCACGGGCAACACCGGGAACTTCAGCTAGTTTGTTTGTAGATATGTCAGCTATAGCTGTCTAAACGGCTGGACCGAATTGGCTGATTTTTTTTAGAGAACTCCTGAGTACACAGGGGGTAACATAGGTTAAAAAAATTTAATTTCATTTTTTTCAAATTCTATTTTTTCAAATTTGTTTTTTTATTTTATTTTATTTTATTTTATAGATATAAAAATGATAAAAAAAAAGAAATTTCAATCTAAATTCAATTGATTTCAGTAAAATCAAACAAATTTCATGAATAAAATTTTTTTTTATTTATTTGATTACAAGTCTTGTGTTTTTGGTTTAAAATAATCTCAGTTTTATAACTAACAAACCATAAAATAATAATAAAACATAAAAATTAGAAAGCATGAACACCCCTGATCGAAGAAAAAACCTTTTAACCTTTGGAAAAGATTATTTTTTCCAAATGTTTCCATGCTCTTAAACATTTTATGATCGGCATTGAAGACTGAGACAGCAATTTTCAATATATTGGAACCCAGAGAAATTTATGGATCACTAATATGTTACGCTCAATTTCTTACATTTAATTAAAAATAAAATTCAATTCTTTAAACAGATTGACTATTTTGATAATAAACAGATTGATTATTTTGATAAAAAAGAGATTGATTATTTTTCTATACTATTGATTAGAATTTGATTAGTTATTGAATCTGATATTTTACACAGATTTGGTCACTTTTATTTGTAACGGAATTGAGTCTTTGCCACAAACTCAGATTTTTTAATCCCCAATGTGTTAGACCTCAAGATATATTAAACTATGAATTCTGAGGCTGAATTTAAAGAATTTGAGCCGCGGTTTAAATGTAAGTCACGGCTTAAATTTTAGTGATTCCACTTAAATTTTTATTAAATTTTTCAAGATTTAAGCCGGCGCTCTATTGAAACCGGTTTTTGGGGTATTTGAGACGCGTCTTAAACTCATTAAATTCGGACACTGTTAGATCAAGTAATTTAAGTTTGAACGATCCAAGATCCACACCACCAGGTTAAGAAGATATGTGGATTAGAAAATTGAGTTTGTAGCAAAACTCAATATTATTTATTTATTTATAATGTTTGTTTAACAACAAACATTTAATGAATGAACTTTATAATTTTGTCTAAAACGTCCATTTTCTTTATTCGAATTCTCCTTTTTAAAATTCAGTTTGAATCCGGCGATAAATATTTTACAATTGTTTTAGAAGAATTTTGTTCTCATTTTACACCCATTTTACGGGTAAAATCTTCTGCAGTTATGTTGTTAATATTTTTATGTGAAGTAATATTGAACAAATATAGTGTTTATTCTTGACATTTTTAACCAGCGTTATTTTCAAATTGTAGACAGAGATGATGGTAAATATGAAAAGAGGCTGTTTGCTTTTATTGAGATGTATTTATGAATTATTTTGATAGTTTTTATTGAAAATTCTAAACTGTTTTCTCATAGAGAAATGCTATTATTGGTTTCGACCATGTATTAAAACGGTCAACTCAAATCTGTCAAACTAACTGATTTTCTAATCTCTTTATTTTTGCAACCCAATCTGACAGATCTTTGAACTTACACTATTTGATCTAACAGAATTCATAGTTCAAGGTTACCAGGTTGCATTCCTATTGGTCAGCAGTTTATTTTTATAATGGCATAATGATCTTTTTCTGATGAAAAACTATTAATATTTCGAAAAAAGTTTCCACAGAGAGATCCCATTGATTTTTTCGAAGACAAATCGTTTTTGCAGCGTTCCTAACACATCTCAAGGGGTAAACAATTATACACTGCGACAAGTTGAAAAAACTCTGTAATTTTGCATACTCTTTAATTTGGAACTTATATAAAAAACTTCACAACTTTGTATCCATATCCCATATCCCAGGGTTAAAAACTTTGCTCCCTCTTTATTAAAAAAAGATACATTTTGTTTTGAAAAGCTTCTATAATATTAATAGATATACTGTTCATTAGTCCAATTTCCCTCATCTACAGAGAAATGGGCGCACAATACAGGACGCATAAATGGGGCCGCACTAAAAAGGGTTTAAAATAAAAAGTATGTAGCTTATCTTTTTTCTTTCTTTTATAATGAATGGTATAAAATATTCAAATATATTTAAACTTTATGAAATGCATTAAAGTTTTTGATAAAGTTTGATTAGTTAAATAATAACTTGATTATCTGCAGGATATTATTTATCCTTGTTTGCCAAATATTTTTCCTAATTGAAAACTTGTATTTCCTTTTCCGGAAATTATAAATGAAGTTATATTTATATATATTTTCAGCACAACTTCTCATTCAACAAAGTTTCGTTTTATTTGGCTAATAAATGAACTTTTTGCCCATTTCTCTTGAAGTCTACATAAAAACATCAACCTTCCATTTCTTTCACTATTTACACTAAATAATTATTTCTTTTAACAACTCTCTGCCTCTCTACCAGACCTATAGCCACCGCTATATTTCTCTTCGTCACGTCAATTTATAGAGCCTTAGGTCGGAACCTGATCGCTATATCCATTATGGGCACTTTTAAATTGGAGGATTAGTGCTTGAATGGAGCTGAAAAAATTTACAATTTAATCTCGATCCCTCCTTCGCTCCCATCTTGTATTAACCTCAACCCCTATCCAATCTTATACAACCCAAATTAAACCTTCCACCCTACCCTCTCATTTCTAACCACTCTCCCCCCCCAACTCGTCTCTGTCTCATGAATATTAAAGATGGATTTTGATTCCCTAGATTTAAGAATATTTGGTATATTTTCCTATGCAAAATCCCTTCTAGATTCTCTAGATAACACTGTTCAGATATATTTCCCTGTTGGCCTCCAGGCAAACTTCTCTTGTTTAATTCAGGGAATTATTAACTGCAAGCTTTTCAGCTTCTTATAATATAATTAGCTCCACTTCTGTACTGAAGTTCCTATACTGTACTGTAGTTTAGTTACCATACTGTACTGTAGTTTAGTTCCTCTACTGTACTGTAGTTTAGTTCCTCTACTGTACTGTAGTTTAGTTCCTCTACTGTACTGTAGTTAACACAAATTCGAAATATAAGGAAGACAATTTTACCGACTCAATTGCAGTCAACTATGTGTGTATACACACAATCCATTTCCGCCATGAAGCAAACCCATGTAACACTCGCTCCTTCGTCCCCCCGCCTCACCCCTACACACCCCAGCCCTCAGTCAGGTTAGGAGAGTTGGGCTGGTAACAGCTCCGACACAGGGAGCCTCTTGACTCCTTCATGCTGATGATGCAGATACTGAGCTAACAGCAGGCGTGCTTATACCTCTGATCTCCTATTAACTTCTTGAGAAGCTTACCTAGGAAACATATACACGGCTCCGATCCGAAGTTTCCGCTATCTCGAGTTGCATTGCCTTAGTTCCATTGATAAGCCCTGTTGTCCCAGTTCCTGTTGATCTGCTCCACCAACATGAGCTCTACAACACTCCCATGAAGCGCCATCAAATATCCATCATTAATTCCTTTGTTAATTTCTAAATCAACCAATTTTAACTCCGCCTTAAATACAAATATTTCAAAACTTTCGTTTTTTAAATAAATGTTAGAAATATCCATTTGGATCTCTTTATTTTATTATAGTGACTTTTAAAGTCAACAACTGTAGTTTAGTTCCATACTGTACTGTACAAGTTTTAGTTAACTCAAAAAAGATTTGCCAAAATATTTTTTTAGAGGCTTACGCTTTTTAGTAAAACATGAAAATGTAATGAAAGTTCTGAGCCTCTGGGTCTAAATATTAAACTGTAATATTTCTCGTTGGTCCTTGAAATAAGAATATTCAAAGGAAATGTAGAAAAGGAAGATTCGAATAATTGAGAATATAAATCTGGAGAAGAAACTATAATTCTTTGATATCAACCTCAATATTTCTTTTACTTCCCAAGGTCCATAGCCAGGGAATAAGGAAAAGGAATGACAAGAAGGATGAAGGGGGGAGGATTGGAGGAAGACAAATCTAAGAGTATTGGAGGTAGAGTTATAAGGACTATAGGAGGGGTAGCATTAAGGAGATTGGAGATAGCTAGAATTAAGGGTATTGGAGGTAGTATGGAATTAAGAGTATTGGAGATAGGGTGGAATATTAAGGTATTGAAGATAGAGTGGAATTAAGGGTAATGGAGGTAGAGTGGAATTAAGGGTATTCGAGGAAGGGTTCTTGTGATGATGGGAAAATTTAAAGGATTGAACAATTTTCGAATTCTGGATTGGAAGATAAGATAGAAAAAGTGCTGGGTTGAATTTTGTGGATGAAAAGAGCAGATTATTTTATATTTCTCTTGAAAAGAATCTACTGAAATGTCAATAAACTAATGTCCTAAAAACAGTATGAATTACGTAAATTTTATATAAGAGTTCCAGTTACATATCTATACTAATCATTTTTTATCTTTGATGTCCATTTTAGTTTCCAAGATAAAGACACAATTAAAATAACCATTGTTTTTTTTCAGCTGCGACGACCGAACCGACCCCACGACGTCGCCCTGTTTGACCCTGACCTCCGGTCCCCTAAAGGTCGTGTGGTCAGTTTCCGAGAGGCGGATGACACCCATCTGACGAGATCCCTGCGCTACTCTGAGCTGGGAAAGGAAAGGCCAGGGGAGAAACTGATCAAGAGAGCGCTCACCAGCGAAGGACTAGGAAGGTAAAACAATTTGATTTAAAAACTCAAAATATAGAACTTAAAGGGACTGTCCTTGTAATTTAAAGTGACTCTTTGCTTACGTGTCTGTGAGGCATGCATATGATTCACAACGCTACCCTTAAATCCTTTATCTGATCTGAAAATTATCCCAATGTTTTTTTAGAGAATGATCATTTTCAAAAATTAAATCATGAATATCTTCATACGTGAAAGTGATCAACTTTTGAAGGTACCCTTGGTATGCATGTCCACAGCCCCTTTAAATCTAAAAATGTTAGGTATTGTGATGAACAGTTTATAAAGGCGGAGATGGCGGAGGCAATTAACATGACCCCGTCAGAGTTTGATGTAGTTGCCGGTCAACTTCTTCAGGTGAAACATTATAAAAAGATCTTTTATATTTATCTTTTTTTCAGAAGCTTATCATTGTCTTTTTAAATTAAGAAATATGTTTTTTTCGATCGATATAGTTAATTATTTTAGAAATATGTTTTTTTTCGATCAATATAGTTTATTATTTAAGAAATATGTTTGTTTTTTATCAATATAGTTAATTAATTAAGAAATATTTTTTTTCCGATCAATATAGTTAATTATTTAGGAAATATGTTTTTTTTCGATCAATATAGTTTATTATTTAAGAAATATGTTTGTTTTTTATCAATATAGTTAATTAATTAAGAAATATTTTTTTTCCGATCAATATAGTTAATTATTTAGGAAATATGTTTTTTTTCGATCAATATAGTTTATTAATTAAGATATATGTTTTTTTTATCAATATATTTCCAATTGATATGACACCTATTTTTACCTTGTATAATGTATTTATTAAGGCGGAGGAGCGAGGGGAACTCCAGCTGCCAATGGCGAATAGATCCGCCTATTCACATATATTATTTCAAGATTATGATCCAATGGAAGCTGTCCAGAGGTTAGACATTATTTTGTTTCAAATAATTCGGAGCATTATTAATCGTTGGGGGGGGGGGGGGGGGGGGGGTGGGCCAGCCAGACAATTTCTCGTCCAAGCCACATTCTCCTCATCTACTCGTCCGAGCCACCTCGAAATTCTCGTCATTCGATCCAATAATATTTTTCTTTAGTATCCAATCCTTAAATATAAACTATTTTTTCTTTAATCTGGCCAAAATTGTCAAACTAAAGTATTGCATTGATTTCAGCATATTGGAATCTTCGAATCCATGAGAATGATGTCAAACTTTATTTTTTGATTGGACACTTATTATATTGGAAGAACAAGGATTTCGAGGTGACGAAAAAAAGAGGAGAAACTGTTGTGACTAATCTTCTTTCCCCTCAATTATCATTTTTGTTTTGTCTTTATTTGCGTTTTCTTTGACATGCAGTCTGAGGTGCGGGGGAAGGCTAGCGGACATAAGTCACCATTATTTCCCCTTCCGTGTCACATATTAGCTTTTTTCTCTTATTATAATTAGAGCCTTTGAAGTGTGATTTTCTAAAATCCATCTACGTCACGCAAAAAGCACAACTCAAACCATTTTCTCAATTCTACATAAGATTAATATATAAAACTAGGCTTATAGGCCGCTTCGTGCCCATTCAACTTTTCATTGTGGCTTTATCTGCGAGCATCTTTTCTGTGTACAGTATAAAAATTTTTTTTTTTAAAAGTTTGCAGATTTCATTATATTTTTTCGCGCAGTTAAAATTTTTTACAAAAATAAAAAACTTTTAAACACAAATTTTTAAAATTTAATCATTCATAAACCTTCCCTGGGGTCACGTGTAGGGTTTCCACGAAACAGTAGATTCTCTTACGCAACAGTTTCCTTTTTTTGCACGAACTGACTTTATTTGCACAAAATTTCGCATAATTTTCGCATCAATACGAAACCAGGTATGCACGAAATTTCATTCGAAATAAATGTTATTTATTTGCACGAAATTCCGGATGAATACATAATAAAAGTCCTAATTTTTGCATGATTTTGAGCATTAATGCAAAAATAAGTTATATTTGTTTTATGACATATTGCTCAAATATATAAAAGATTTAAATATTTGGACAGTATGATGTGAATTAGTTTCAGTAATAAACAACTTCCATAGCTGCAGTATTTTATTTATGAACAATAATTTCATATTATCATTTTCTATAATTTGACACGGTAAAAATGTTGGTTACTTTCTAAAAAAATTTGTTATGATAAATATGGTTTGAAAAACGCTAAAGAGGGCACTAGATGTTCATATATGTATCAATGTATACAGATATGTATACATTTCTCTTGTTTGGGTGTTACCTATTGTTACCTATCTTAAATGGTGACTTACTCATAACCTTAGAGGTGAGGTCACTGCCAAAGGTGAGGGTGAGAGCGGGCCGGAGTGTGGGGCTCTGATTGGTTTAATTTTAGATTTTATCATTTCCTGGAATTGTTTATTGAAATTTAAAGAAATAGCAGGAATAGGGAAATGCGCAAAAACCAAGATTTTCTTCATAATTTGCTTAAAATAGCTTTTGCGCATCAATGCGAAATTATATCGAAATTTCGTGCAATTTCTACTCGAAACGGAAGAAAATCTTTGCGCGATCATTGCCCGATTTTCGTGCAAAAAATTTTTTGATTGGAAACCCTCGTCTTCTGAGGTTCCACAAAAAATGTGGGCCCAATCGGTTCAGCCGTTTTGACGCTTATTGGATACAAACAAACAGACAGACAAGCCAAATTTATATATAGAAGGGGTCGTTTGTTTTATATTTTAGCAGGTAAACTAAGTCATTTTTCGTATTGTGGGAGCAGAGAAAAATTGTTAAGAGTAGTCTAAAGAATAAAACAAAATATTATAAAAATCACAATATTTACTGTCATTACTGTGCAATACAGATTTTATCAAATAACGTTTTTAGCGATTTCCTCTTAACACATTGCACATTTTCACACAAGGGTACCCTTTAAAACTAAAATTTATTTTATGGTGCGTCATTTTAAATATTCATATTGCTCTCAAAAACAAGCCATTTTTTATGAAAATTAAAATTTAGATTTGCAAAAAAGTTTTGCAGTTTACATTAAGAGGAATCATCCTTTTTTCATATTAGCACTTAAATATAAAGATTTAAATATTTGTTTTTTGCGAGACGCGGCTGGATTTTTGAAATTCACACTTTAAAGACCCTAAATATACCATTTAAAAAGTAGTTTTGCCCGGAATAACTAAGTATGTTTTAATATCCAATTAAACGCATTTACAAATACTTTTATTAATTGTTAATATCTCTGATCAACACGTTTTTTGTTTGTTTCAGGAACCTACCTCAACCCTCCCCACCTTCTAGAAGAAAACGAAAGCGTTTATTGTAATTTTTTACCTAATTTTATAACAAAATATAAATACTCTTTCATCGTCTTCCATAGCCTTTTTTATATTTAAAATTAACCCTAAAAATACTCACTTTATTTTATATATTAATGATAGCGTTTAATTTAAAAGTACACAAAACTGCGGGTTTAATTCGATTATCTTTACATATATGACGTAGAAATCTTGGTTTGTATATTCGATAATAACTCATGAACCCCTTGATCAATTTGCTTCACATTTTTACTTGGGAAAACTTTGAAGAACGAGGGGAGGAAGGCCAACCACAACAATTACTCGTCCGAGCCACATTCTCCCCATTTTCTTGTCCAAGCCACCTCGAAATCCTAGTCATTTCAAAATTATGTTTTTAAGTGTCTAATCCTCCCAGATAAAACTATTTTTTAAGAATCGGGCCACGTAAGGGCATAAGAATTACTGAATTTTTGTAGATCGAAAAAAAGTTTAAATTAAATCAAAGTTTTCAAGCTTAATGTCCTTAAAAATTTTCTATTTTTTTACGCGCATTTTCAGATAATCCTAGAGTAGAATGCCGAAAATAATTCTGAGTTTATAGAACTTTGATCTTTTTTTGTTAACTATAGTGAAACCCATAGAATTTGTCATGGTGTTTAAATGGGAAAAATTACAGGCAGAGGTACGCCAAATGTTTTGCTATTTATTTTATACCGCGAAGGTTAGCTATTAAGAAGGCAGAAGAGATTTAAGTTTTACCTAAATAAAGTTTGACATCATTCTCATGGGTTGAAGATTCAAACATTTTTGCAATACTTTTTATGCCCTAACGTGGCCATATTTAAAAAAATAGTTTTATCTTCGAGAAATTGAAACTTAAAAACACATAATAATCGAAGGACGAGGATTTCGAGGTGGCTTGGACGATAAAATGAGGAGAATGTGGCTCAGACGAGAAGTTGTTGTGGCTGGCCTTCCTCCCCTCGTAGAACCATCGGAATGTTCTTGTTTTGACATCGGCATGTCGGAGACTAAAAGTTTGCGGGCCATAGCCTCACAAGCTAGTAATTTTTAATTTAATAATTTTTAAAATTTAAATTGTAATATTTTATAAAATTTCCTACAAAATAATTAAAGATTTCCGCTACAAGAACAATGGGAAGGTATCTACCTCTCTCCGTTCCCTTGAAAAATTCCTCTAAATGCCCCCAAAAGTCAAAACTTTTGTGTTGCGAATCTCAGCATCAAGCATTGACCTCCATCTTTATTGATATCCAGTGATGGTCATAACCTGCAGGAGATAACTTTAATTGAGGGATAAAGCATGTATCTCACTCTCCATGCATTGCAGATCGCTGCATGTAAACACCCGAAAGCTTAGTTAGGGTGATTCTCAAATATAAAAGCGCCTAGAGTGAATATCTAGATCAAGAATTTAAGATTAACAATATCCACACGAAAGTATCAACCTCTGGTATATAAGAAAAAAGATTTAAAAATCTTTAAAAATATTTTTATTTATTTATCGGTGCACCAACCATATACAAGGAACTCTGTAAAAATATTTATTCGTAAGATTAGCAAAAGAATTTGAAAAGATTTAAATTTTCGGGAGAATAAGAATATTTAAATATTTACAATTTTTTCAAATTGTTTTGGAAAAGTTTAAGAATCATTTTGTCCCACCTCATAGCAAAGGGTGTCCCAATAAATATAAAATTGAGAGACGACTTGAAAGTCGTCTTTGATACTGATATTTAATGCATAGCAAAAAAGGGGAAAAACGAGGCTGTATGTCTGACGAGCTTTTCATTAAGTGGTCTTCATCAAGCTGTCAAATCAAATGTCATGTTTAATCATTCTTTCGTTCAAATATAGCAAACATCATCTTAGGTTTCTTTGCCTGAAGTTGTTTCAGATCATGATCAGCCTAAAGATCGGAATTTGGTTCAATAAATCCTTCCTTGCTCATTCCAACTCCTGTATTGTCGTCTTCATTCATCCAACAGTAGATTCTTCATCAACAATATTACTGGAATTCTCTCCCTCCTATACTTCATCTCTAGTATCATCCTTTCATTCTGTATACATCTTTCAATCCATTCTTGTCATCCATATTTATGTTTGGTTTAGTCTTAACTTAGAACTTCTCAACATCCATTCTGCTAGTGCCATGGAGGTCCTTTATTCAACATTGTCCATTCTCTTGTTGCCTAAGATCATCTGAAATAGTTCACACATAATAAAATATCATATTGAATTATTTTATCATAATTTTCATAGGTATTTACGTTCTCTTTCAAAGTGTTGAGAAATTTACAAATTTACAAATTCTTTTACATTTTTCAAAAGGTAAAATCCTAAATAATGGATTTTCTTACTTCAAGTGTTTGTAAAACATGTTCAAGTCGTTCAAGATAATCGTCATATGATTGATCTCGACAGTGTCCAGAAATCTGAACTTTGAAATCATATTTCTACAATTTTGTTACTTTCATCTCGACAGCCAGTTGAAACCCACCCTCTGGTTTCCTTGTGATCTTCTCGAGAGCACTTTGATGCACTTCCAGGGCATTCCCTTCTCTCAGAGCACTGCCAGGGTCAGTGGAGAGAGGAACAGCATCAAGTTGGATAGATATACACTTCTCTACTCCTGATAGTTTTAACGCGACAATGTATCTCGTCTCTACTCCACCATATTTTACCAGGAACACGATTCTTTCTCCAATCTTGATTCCAACAAGGAAAAATAACTCATTAAACTTGTCAAACTTATAGACCATTGTACAGATTCTCTCAATTGGTGTTGGATGCTCATAAGAAGTCCTTCTTTCATTTCCAGAACACAATTCATCATTGCCGTCATAGCAGCCAGGGCAGGTTTTCCAGTGTTCTAGTATACTCATCCGGGATACCTTGGTTTTACAGTGCAACCCTAAAAC
Source organism: Eurytemora carolleeae (assembly GCF_000591075.1). Taxonomy (NCBI): domain Eukaryota; kingdom Metazoa; phylum Arthropoda; class Copepoda; order Calanoida; family Temoridae; genus Eurytemora; species Eurytemora carolleeae. The sequence continues at coordinate 103,707 of NW_019396367.1, read as the reverse complement.
AGTTAACAGTTAGCACCATGTATTGTATAACTCACTTAAATAGCTTAAAATAGTCTAATCAAAGCTGTATGTACTGCAGTGTAGGGGTTTAACATCTGGTGAGACATTTTTACTTTCATAAGGGGGAATGATTTTCAAGAAAGTATTCACACCTTTATTGTGGTTTTCAGTTAGTTATAGAGCCAANCCCCCCCCCCCTACATCAAATGTGCCAACTCCACCATCCCCTTTCAACAAATATTAAAAAATGTATCAATCTCATTTTTTATGAACACTCAACAAACCTGCATTTTCCATTCATGCAAAAAAACCAAAAAATCTATATTTTAAAATGTTCAGGTTAAATAAATATGTATACCTGGTTAATGCAAGCAATCTCTAGCAGGTCTATAATACTAGCAGCTAGACTTGAATGCTGGATCTTGTTTATATCTAACTCAACCCTACAGGTTGGACAACTCTTGCTCCAGTTCCTAGAAAAAAAAAATAAAAATAAAAAAATTTAGTCTACATTTTTTAGTACCATGTTTAGTGATTTCCATTTTAAGTTTTAAATACTTACTCTTTGCTGATACACTTGTCACAGAAAATATGTCCGTTCTTGCACATTGGTATTTTACCACTCCTTGGGATGGAAAAACAGACTGGACAACTCAGCTCCTCCTGTAGTTTCTTACATAGTTCATCCTTCTCATTTTGTTCCTTTGTCAGTTGCTCATTCAGACTTTGTACAAGATCATTCTTCTCTTGTTCTAGCCTCTGCTCAATCTTCAACTTCTCCTGCTTGAACTCAAGATAATTTGACCTCTCAAGTTTATCCTTGTCTTCTAATTCAGCCTCTAACTTCTCCACCTTATACTGAAGATCTGTGTTTTTGATCAGTTCAGTCTGAAGATCTGATTTCAGTTCAACAATCTCCTCCTTCGCTAAATGCAACACTGACTCCAAGTTTTGGATTTTCTTCTCCATTCTTCCAAGAGTAGATTCTAAATCAACGTTGTAATTGGAACTATCTCCTTCAGCTCCAACATCTTCCTGACCACAAATTACTTCATCATCTCCACCTTGTACTTTAGCAGAGATAGTTGTGGTTTCACACAGATCAACTTCGGTGGAACTATCTTCATCACCAACATCTTCCTGACCACAAACTACTTCATCATCTCCAGCTTGTATTTTGTCAGAGATAGTTGTGGTTTCACACAGATCAACTTCGGTAACTTCTGGTTTATCTAGAGAGATGAGAACAAGTCTGAACCCCTGTATTAGCAATCGTAGAAAGAGAATCAGACTAAGAACAAATCCTTGAATATTTCGTAACATCCTAAGCCCAGCTACACACATTCCAATAATAAATCCTTCTGTTCCAGGTTCATTCTCCAGCTCCTTCTGAACTCCAGGTGTGAGATTTCCAGAACTAGTATCTTCTTCAATCTTAACATTATGTACTGCAGTGTAGGGGTTTAACATCTGGTGAGACATTTTTACTTTCATAAGGGGGAATGATTTTCAAGAAAGTATTCACACCTTTATTGTGGTTTTCAGTTAGTTATAGAGCCAAAACCATTGAGAAAGTTTACCTTATTCTCAAGTACACTATTATCATTTAAAATTAACCCCAAATATATATTTTATGAGCAGAAGCACATGTTAATGTTAATGTACGCTACAAGAAATGTTTATCATTTGGCCGGGCATACTGCTTTAGATAATTTTAAATATTCTGAAATGACCGGGGAAAATTTGTTGAATTTGAAATTCTAATAAAAAGGCCCTCCCACCTTCCATCACTGGTGTTGGTTCTTATTCACCTCCCCCCTCTCCCACCTCAGGAGAGTAAAAATAAAATACAAACCTGGGCAGGGTAGGTTCTCTGTGTATTTACAAGTATTCTCATGTTTCCTCAATGCTTTCAGTCCACGGAGAGATACATTACAACCCTAGATAAACGGAAAGTTAAAAATGTTTAAATATTAAATACTACGTTTACCTTTCTGGTTTAATAATCTTAACTTTTTGTTCCTGATCCATCTGCAAAACATTTCGTAAATTATAAAAAAAATAAGATTTCGCAGATTTTTCAGATTTATTAGTGGATTTAAAAAAACAAAAAATTTAAAATCATTTTGTGGCAAAGCCCCGCCATAAACCTAGTCTTGGGTTCGATTTCTAACAATTGATTTTGCTTTGTTCAGACTTATCTCTTCAATCCATGGGTCAAAATTTGCAAATTTCCAAAAATGTTGAACTAAGTTTAACCTTAATGATTAAAAAATGGATAATATTTAAGCCAAACTTTATGTTTAAGGAATTTTAAGGGAAATGGTAAAAAACATTTTTGTCAGCCATTTGTTAACCAAAATTGACTGAGCAAATATGGCTGAAATTTCAGCATACATATGTCACAGCTTACTATGTGTACTCGCTCCACGTAATGTGGTACTTGATGGATAATAACGCCATCAAAAAATTCGGAAAATTCTACCTATTTAAATCTGAATTTTTAAAGCCAGACGTAGAAATTTTGGAGGTTTTAACGAGTTTCCCAATAAATATTTGATGTAAATTGGTAAAGGGGTTTATGAGTTATTATCAGACACACAAATAAAAGTAAAGATAAAACAGAGAATATTTTAACTTTATATGAATAGAAACAATATTAATCTGGTAATTATTAAAACTTCAAGGTCGTTATATAGAATAAAATGAAAATTTTAAAAAAAAATGTATCAATCTCATTTTTTATGAACACTCAACAAAGCCTGCATTTTCCATTCAAGCAAAAAAAACCCAAAAAATCTATATTTTAAAAATGTTCTGAGCTGAAAACTTTAGAATGGGATATCCTTAATTCCGATCGGTTAACTCTTCTGGAGTTTAAATTCATGTGGAGAACAAGCAATATTTAAACTGGATATTAAGAAAAAGAGTGGTTTAAGCGTTAAACTTGATATCCACCATTCTAAAGTTTTCAGCTCAGGTTAAATAAATATGTATACCTGGTTAATGCAAGCAATCTCTAGTAGGTCTATAATACTAGCAGCTAGACTTGAATGCTGGATATTGTTTATATCTAACTCAACCCTACAGGTTGGACAACTCTTGCTCCAGTTCCTAGAAAGAAAAAAATTTAAAAAATTAAAATTTAATCTACATTTTTTAGTACCATGTTTAGTGATTACCATTTTAAGTTTTAAATACTTACTCTTTGCTGATACACTTGTCACAGAAAATATGTCCGTTCTTGCACATTGGTATTTTACCACTTTTCCAGGTTCATTCTCCAGCTCCTTCTGAACTCCAGGTGTGAGATTTCCAGAACTAGTATCTTCTTCAATCTTAACATTCTCTCTCTTCTGTTCCTCTTGAGATTTAAACAAGGAATTCTCTGTTCCACCAAATTGTTCCAGCCCATTGCAGTGGCCATCTGTAAGAGTGGAAGATTTGTTCCTTAATTCAGAGATGTCTTCAATTCTATTTCTCTGGTATATCTGATCTTCTTGCATTTTTTCATCTTCAAAACAATTCTGGTTAAAGTCGTCTCTTTCATCGTCGTTGATGTCGTTCTTCCATTCTTTGGTGAACTCTTTCTTTTCATTCTTGATTCCATCTTTTTCGACATTTTCCTTGTTATTACCAATTTCATCTTTGTTTCCATTTTCGTGTTCCTCATTATCATTCTGAACTTTGTATTCCTCTTTCTTCATTCCGCACTGCTCACTCTTCCCACTGTTGCATCTGAGACTGTTCTGATCATTACCGCACTCCTCAATCTTCCCATTGTCGTATCTGAGACTGTTCTGATCGCTTCTGTCCTCCTCCATTCTTCCCTTCTCTTCATTCTCAGTTCCAAGATCCTCAACCTTGCTTTTCTCCTGTTCATTATCCATCTGGTTTGTGGTAGAAAGGTCATCATCCTTTATACTCATTCTGCTTCTAATAAAATAGGAAAAGTAATTATAATAAAATTTAACACAAAAGTTATTGAATATTATTGTCAACCCTATATTGTCAGAAATCCTAGCAATATTTGTTTGTTTGTTTGGACTTCATAAAAAGGTTGAAAAAGTTCATATTCGGTCGAAATTGAAGAAGATTGAATAAAAAAATGTAATTTTTTAGAAATCAATCAAATAATTATCGAAATTAAAAAAATATGGCATCTTGAGAACAACATTAAAAATTTGATAATGATTTGGATAAGGCATAGTTTCTATATATTAAGCTTTGGTGCAGGCATAGAAGGCAATAGGTTATAACTAATGATACTTCAAAAATATAATTCAACATATCCAATAAAAGCTAAGAATACTTCTAAGTTTAATATTTATCACCAGACTTATGCTTCTTGTATCTTGATATATCAATAAACCAATTTTAATTAATAATAAGACTGAATAAGAATAAAACTGAAAAAAGAAGTTTATAAGTAACAAAAAGTTAAGATCATTACACAGGAATTGAGTTTCTGCTACAAAAGTAAATTTTCTAATCTCTATATCTTTGCAATCTGATGGCGTGAACCTTTAATTTTTCAATTTATTTTATCTAACAGAATTCATAGTTTGAAATATCCAAGGTCTACAATATTGAGTTGCAAAGATATATGGATTAGAACATTCGAGCACTTACAAAATGTTTCTTAACAAAATTTTTCAGCCACAAAATATTTCCCAACGAAACGTTTCTGGCACAAAATGTTTCCAACCGCAAAATGTTTCCGACCACAAAATTTTTCCAATCTCTAAATATTTAATATTTGAAAGTTAAATTAATATGAATTATTTTTTATGTGCTTGAATTGATGCTTTTATTAGAAAAGATTCTATGTTGGCAGTGTATCTTGCTGATGGGGTTCGAGCAAAGGAGGAAAGATCTGAAAGCTCTGGCAGGAGGCTGTAATAATGTACCATTGAAAGTTTATATGGAGAGCCTTTAAAACTTTAATAATTTATTTTAATTAAATTTTACAATATTTTTAATTATTTATATGATATCAGATGGAAATATTTTGAGATTTCTTTATTTCTTGTTCTTCATTTTCTTCTTGTTCGTACATCTTTTCAATCAGATTCGGCTGATTTTGAAAATAAAAAAAGAATTTATTTTTGGATGTTTTTGTGAGAGCTGGTCGCATAAAAAACCGGTATCGTTGTGCATGGCTTGTATACCCAAGCTTAGTGATATAAACAAGTTTAGACTTTGGTATTTATATAATTCTGCTAAAAAATAACAGAAAAACGCATCTAATGTGCCTTTCTTTGATTGAAAACTTTTTTTGAGTCAGAAACGTTTTGTGGTCGGAATTTTGTGGTTAAAAACATTCGGTGTCGGGTACATTTTGTTTCGGAAATATGTAAGGAAACATTTGTGCAGGAAACATTTTGTACGTGCTCTAAAAAATCTGGACAATAACTCAATTACTTCAAGCCTAATCTACATATATAAAGTTGTAATCTATCCTGGTTTGTTTGTATATGTATATATTCGATCATAACTCAGGAACCCCTTGTTGCCTCAAATTTGGATTAGAAACTTGGAAAAGTCAAGAGAATGTTTTTAGTTTGGTTTAAAAATGCTAAGTCTAGTGGTTTAATTTTTATAAAGAAAAATCAGGTTCCAGGTAAAGCTGGTTTCCCAAGCTAGTTCTTAATATTCATGCTTCGCAAAGCAGCAACAAAGCACAGCGCCAGATTCCTTAGTTTTCTTTTGCAGATTAAATCAGATCAAAAATTACATTGTTTTTAACAGATGTCATATGTTAGCACACATGTATTTCATAATAGAAAAAAAACATGTTTATTAGGAAATAGATGATAGTTCTTAGCTATGACACAAAAGCTGGCAAATAAATGGATCAATTATAATACTGCAGATAAGTCTAGATAAGTTTAGATAAGTTTGGAATTACTAAACAAAAACAAAAATAGTTAAATAACATGAATAATAGCTTGATGAAGCATTAAAAAGTAAAAATAACATTAGAAATAAATGCTCAGATATATGTCATCACAAATATAAATATAAATCACAATGTACGAAAACCTTTTTATACAGGAATATAACACTTTTCTTGACTTGTGTGTAGTTTAATATAAATATTGTATAATGAGTATGGCAAGTATGTTTATAAGAATACGGCCAAAATAAGCTTAGAAACTATTACAAATAAATAAAGCCGAATAAAATGAGTTTGACCGTGGAAAAGAAATTTCGAATTTTGAAAAAAAAAATCGATTTTTTTAGCCTATAACGGGGGGCCACCCATGAGCGTCCACAAAAAAATTACAGCCCAATTGGTCCAGCCGTTTGGCCGGCTATGCGCAACATATATATATGAATGTCTTGTTTTATTATATAGATTAATTGCCTAGTTCCGCTCTATTTCTAAGTATTGAGAAAATGAATACTAAAAGATACTGACTTAAATTTTTTGCAAAAATTCCAACCTGATTCCATTTTTCTGGACTTTTCAATAGACAATAATGTGTGACATGATAAAATCAAGAAAGTTTTTTTTAGATCTTTAGTACAGGGTTTCCCATATCATACTGGATTGTATACAACTCTAAATTGCAATTTCCGGGGCTTTTCAGAAAATAAAAAAAGAATGATTCATTTTGAAAAATTGTGTAAACATAAAATAAAAATTTGCATGCAGAGAATACTAGGGGTTTCAAGTAGTATGTGCGTATTTTTGCGTTAAAGCTGAGTAATAATCAAATATGATATAGGAAGCTCTGTATATATGGCTTTTAAAACTTTACTTGCGATTAAATATCCTTTAGTTCTTGATATATTGAGCTAAAATTTCAGATTAGTGCTCATGGTGTATAGTCGGAGAAAGGTTAGGGTATTTAGGGCAATGGGAAAAGTTACCAAGCGAATTTATTTTCTAAATTGGTCATCAGTGGACATATGAACGTTCAGTTCCGAAAGCGCTCACCATCAACTATTTCCGCTTATGCATTCGGATTTGATCGCGGAGAAATATTATTTGCAAACATGATCAAGAAATAAGGTAACATCCTTACGTCCAGATTTTATTCAAGTTTTATATGTAAAACATGATTGAAAAATCTGAATATGATTGAATTGATATCGATGAATCTTTACATTTTAGTTACTTTAATCAAAACATTTTAATCCGCCCTCTGGTGTCCTTATGCATTTCTACTATGTTGCACTTCTTTCTCCAATCTTAACTGTCACCAGGAAGAATAACTCATCAATCTTGTCAAACTGATAGGACCTGATAAACATTTGTCCTGATGACCTCAAATGACGTTGGGTGCTCAATAACAAGCCTGCTGTGCACTTGTCTCTTTAGAAACCAGGGCAGGTTTTCCAGTGTTCTTGTATACTCATCCGGGATACCTTGTAACCTAGATAAATTAAGACTTAACAGAATATGTTAATATAAATATGTTCATGAAAAATTCCCTTATGGATCCATGGTATACAAAGAAAAAATGTTGACAATCAAAATAGAGCCTGGAAAGCCAAGTAATATACATTTGGGTTTTACACACATTAAAAATAAAAGGGACTGAATGCCCAGAATTATAGTTGCTTAAAATAATTAATGGACCGAGTTTTATGTTTTTGTTTTGTTTCTTTGATTCATTTAAAGTTATCGCAAGTCTGATTTCTGAAATCTATAATTCTTAATAGAAAATGGTAACCATCTTTAGATATTTATAAAAATTATTTGTTTGACTTTTTGGCTCCGTTTTTTTAATAATACCTAGTCTGCCATCCAGGGTCTGCAGTACTTTTTCAATAATTCCAAGTCTGTTATCCAGAGGTCTGCAGTACTTTTTTAATAATTCCTAGCCTGCTATCCAGGGTCTGCAGTACTTTTTCAATAATTCCTAGTCTGCTATCCAGGGTCTGCAGTACTTTTTCAATAATTCCTAGTCTGCTATCCAGGGTCTGCAGTACTTTTTCAATAATTCCTAGTCTGCTATCCAGGGTCTGCAGTACTTTTTCAATAATTAAAGATATTCCGAATTGTGGTCTGCCTTTTTAGTGATTTCGTCCCAGAGTTAAGAAGAATTTGGTTTAGATTTAGACAGTTTTGTTTTCATTTAATAAAATGAAATCTGAAGGAAATTATCTATATTTAAAGTGATTATGAGATTATTGTTACAAGAATTTTACTAATAAAACCAGGTTGACGAATAAATGCCGCAAATGACTTTACATATCAAAGACGATCATCAAGCTGTCAAATCTAATGTCATTTTTAATCATTCTTTTGTTCAGATTTAGCAAACATCATCTTAGGTTTCTTTGCCTGAAGTTGTTTAAGATCATGATCAGTCTGAAGATCGGAATTTGGTTCAACAATATCCTTCCTTGCTCATTCCAACTCCTGTATTGTCGTCTTCATTCTTCCAACAGTAGATTCTTCATCAACAATATTACTGGAATTCTCTCCCTCCTATACTTCATCTTTAGTATCATCTTTTCATTCTGTATACATCTTTCAATCCATTCTTGTCATCCATCTTTATGTTTGATTTAGTCTTAACTTAGAACTTCTCAACATCCATTCTGCTGGTGCCATGGAGGTCCTTATATTCAACATTGTCCATTCTCTTGTTGCGTAAAATCATCTGAAATAGTTCACACATAATTAAATATCATATTGAAATTATTTTATCATAATTTTCATAGGTATTTACGTTCTCTTTCAAAGTGTTGAGAAATTTACAAATTTACAAATTCTTTTACATTTTTTAAAAGGTAAATTCCTTAATAATGGATTTTCTTACTTCAAGTGTTTGTAAAACATGTTCAAGTCGTTCAAGATAATCGTCATATGATTGATCTCGACAGTGTCCAGAAATCTGAACTTTGAAATCATATTTCTACAATTTTGTTACTTTCATCTCGACAACCAGTTCAAACCCACCCTCTGGTTTCCTTGTGATCTTCTCGAGAGTACTTTGATGCACTTCTAGTGCATTACCTTCTCTCAGAGCACTATCAGGGTCAGTGGAGAGAGGGACAGCATCAAGTTGGTAGGATATACACTTCTCTACTCCTGATAGTTTTAACTCGACAGTGTATCTCGTCTCTAATCCACCATATTTTACCAGGAACACGATTCTTTCTCCAATCTCAATTCCAACAAGGAAAAATAACTCATTAAACTTGTCAAACTTATAGACCTCTGTACGGATTCTCTTAATTTGTGTTGGATGCTTATATTCTATTTCCCTTCTTTCATCTCCAGAACACAATTCATCATTGACGCTATAGCAGGAATAGCAGCCAGGGCAGGTTTTCCAGTGTTCTAGTATACTCATCCGGGATACCTTGGTTTTACAGTGCAACCCTAAAACAGTTAACAGTTAGCACCATGTATTGTATAACTCACTTAAATAGCTTAAAATAGTCTAATCAAAGCTGTATGTACTCGCCATAAACCTAGTCTTGGGTTCGATTTCTAACAATTGATTTTGCTTTGTTCAGACTTATCTCTTCAATCCATGGGTCAAAATTTGCAAATTTCAAAATATGTTGAACTAAGTTTAACCTTATATTTAAAAAATGGATAATATTTGTGCCAAACTTCATGTTTAAGGAATTTTAAGGGAAATAGTAAAAAACATTTTTGTCAGCCATTTGTTAACAAAAATTGACTGAGCAAATATGGCTGAAATTTCAGCATACATAATACATATGTCCAAGCTTACTATGTGTCCTCGCTCCACGTAATTTAGTACTTGATGGATAATAACGCCATAAAAAAATTCGGAAAATTCTACCTACTTAAATCTGAATTTTTAAAGCCAGACGTAGAAATTTTGGTGGTTTTAACGAGTTTCCCAATAAATATTTGATGAAAATTGGTAAAGGGTTAATTAGTTATTATCAGACACACAAATAAAAGTAAAGATAAAACAGAGAATACTTTAACTTTATATGAATAGTTACAATATTAATCTGGTAATTATTAAAACTTCAAGGTCGTTCAATAGCATGAAATGAAAAGGGGATGGTGGAGTTGGCACATTTGATGTAGGGGGGGGGGGGGGGCCCTGCCTTCATTTTTGGTTCAAATCTTCCAATTTTTTGGGTGCACGTTATATGGCTTTTAAAACTTTACTTGCGATTAAATATCCTTTAGTTCTTGATATATTGAGCTAAAATTTCAGATTAGTGCTCATGGTGTATAGTCGAAGAAAGGTTAGGGTATATAGGGCAATGGAAAAAGTTACCAAGCGAATTTATTTTCTAAATTGGTCATCAGTGGACATATGAACGTTCAGTTCCGAAAGCCCTCACCATCAACTATTTCCGCTTATGCATTCGGATTTGATAGCGGAGAAATAATATTTGCACACATGATCAAGAAATAAGGTAACATCCTTACGTCCAGATTTTATTCAAGTTTTATGTGTAAAACATAATTAAAAAATCTGAATATGATTAAATTGATATGATGAATCTTTACATTTTTGTTACTTTAATCAAAACATTTTAATCCGCCCTCTGGTGTCCTTATGAATTTCTGGAAACTACTAGGTTGCACTTCTAATGCATTCCCTTTTCTCAGAGCACTACCAGGGACAGTGGAGAAAGGAACAGCATCAAGCTGGTAGGATATACACTTCTCTACTCCTGATAGTTTTAACTTTAACGGTTCTTTCTCCGATCTTAACTCCAACCAGGAAGAATAACTCATCAATGTTGACAAACTGATAAGACCTGATGAACCTTTGTCCGGATGACCTCAAATGACGTTGGGTTCTCATTAACAAGCCTGCTGTGCACTTCTCTCTATAGAAGCCAGGGTAGGTTTTCCAGTGTTCTTGTATACTCAATGAGTATTACTCATCCAGGATACCTTGTAACCTAGAAAAATTAAGACTTAACATCATTCGTTAATATAAATCCGTTCAAGGTCTGTAGAAGTAATTTCAGTTTTCCAAACGGGAGTGCAACAAATTAGCGGAAGAGTTCGTTAACGAATAGCAAAAACCGTTAATTAAATTGTTACATAACGGAAATAGCCATGCTTGAAAGAAGTCAACAATTTAAAAAAGATCGGACGGAGTTGTTTCTAAATAACGCTACTCAAAATTGCATGAAACGTGCAGAAATTTTTTATTTTGATGTTTTTCAATGTTGTCATCAAATTTGTTTAGCTTTTTGAAATAATCTTTAATAGATCATTAACGGATGGTACCTTTTAACAATTTCTTAATTATATTTTATTAACGACATTAATAGATCGTTAAAAACGGTAACTTTTAAAAATAAAGTGAAAAAATGAGATTCTTAAAATAAATAACGAACGGCTACGTGAATTTTTTAACGGTTTTAACTAACGGCTTGAAAGAAACATCTAAACGTACACAGCAATGATGTCAAATGGACCTAGTTTGAAGTGTGGCAAGTCTGATTCACATCCGATAGACTTTAAAAAGGTCTAAGAAAATAAATATTCCATTCCTAGTAGTAATAAACTAAAATCTTTATTCAAATCAATAACAAACTGCCACACCCGCTAAAAAACATAAACTAGCACAATTGTTATTTATTTTTTATGACAAAGGTGTTAGTTCCAGTTATCCCCAGGTGAATAATCATTAAATACAAACCAGGGCAGGGTATGTTCTCTGTGTATTTACAAGTATTCTCATGTTCCTTCAATAGTTTCAGTCCACGAAGAGATACATTACGACCCTAGATATAAATTATACATTATAGAATATTTAAATGTGAAGTAAAATGGTAAAATGAAAAATGGTCAATAACTAGAAGGAATTGGAAGACTGATTGAAATAATTGGGATGGTCTCCTCCCTGGAGAAATGAGAGTTCAACTGGGTTAAGAGGGCAGCTTTTAACTTTCTAAGATAGGATTCGAACATTATTCATTTATGGTCATTAATACGAAAATCTACATAAACCTTAAATATATTTTTCTCCAGACAAGTCTTGTTCCAATTCCTTTAAAATAAAATTACTAAAAAGTGGCTACATTTGTATGGAAACAAACACAAAATATATGTTTTATAGTCCTTCTATGTAACATAAAAATGTATGTGTACTTTTTGTAACATTCTTTCTTTTCAAGTTTTAAATACTAACTCTTTGCTGATACACTTGTCACAGAAGATATGTCCGTTCTTGCACATTGGTATTTTACCACTCCTTGGGATGGAAAAACAGACTGGACAACTCAGCTCCTCCTGTAGTTTCTTACATAGTTCATCCTTCTCATATCGTTCTTTCGCCAGCTTTTGACGTAAGTCTTCCTTCTCATTTTGTTCCTTTGTCAGCAGATGTTCTAGCATCTGCTCCATTTCCCACTTATCTTGTTCTAGCTTCTGCTTAATTTCCTGCTTTTCCTGATCTGACTTGAGCTCCATCTCCTGCTGAAACTTAAGCTCCCACTCCTGCATCTCCTGCTGAAACTTAAGCTCCCACTCCTGCATCTTCTTCTGAAAACCAATAATTTTCTTTTGTTTTGACTTGGTAAACATAATCTTAGGTCTCTTTGCCTTGGGTTAATCAATATCATGATCAGTCTAAAGATCTGCTTTTAGTTCAACAATCTCCTTCCTTGCTCCTTCCCACTGTATTTTCTCCTTTCATTCTTAAGTAGATTATTTATCACAATGTTACTGGCATCAATACCTCCTCTAATAAAGCCATGTATTTTTCCTTATGGGCACCAATAATATCATATTCATCTTCAAACTTTACTTGGTTTATTTCCTTTCGGACAAAATCCTTCTGAACGTTTTGTACTGCACTCTTCTCATCTACACTTTTTTCATCTATGGCATCAACATCTATCCGCTCATCTGTACATCTTCCAATCCATCCTTTTTATCTATATTCTCGTCTCGGAACTTCTCTGTATACGTCATATTGGAGTCAAGGAGGTCCTCATATGCAAAATATTCCATGATAGCGTTATTAAGATCTTCTGAAAAATATTTAATCAATAAAATTTCTAACAAAATACCTTCTGAACAATTATATATATATATATAGTTTCTGTGTTCTTTTAGATAAAAAGGGAGGGCTCAAAACATAAGTTAAAGCACTATATTCGAATAATATCTTAATAAAATACATGTTATCTCAAAATAAACAGTTCACAACACTAATAACATTTTATATTTAGTATAACGTGAAATGAGTCTGAATAGAGAAGAGGGATAAACAAAGGACAACAAGGATATATATTTACAAGGAAGAACCATGAAGATCCTAAGAACTATTAAATCAGGAATGAAAGATATGAGTAAGGAGGAATGATCGATCTAGTATATAAAGAAGAATGAAAGGAGTAAAGAGGAATCTATTCTAAACATGCAATTCTACATTAGATCTTAAACTAAAAATTTCATTCTTATCTTGTTTTGTAAGGTGAGATAGAAAGAAAAGATGTTTGTGTGAGTGTTTAGTGTGTGTCTGTGCAGTTTTAGTGTGAACCTAGAATTGAGGGTGCTTGGTGCCCCTCAAGAATCAATATCTCATTTTCTTTATTTGGTTGGAATGGAAGATTCCTTTAAAAACTAGAAATTAACATAAGCTTGTAATGACGACATTTTTTATTATTCAAAAAGTACTATTCATGCATTTCAATGTGGATCAGAAAAAAAAGTTTCTCAAGAAACTGATAGTGGTTCTTAGTTGAGTAACAATCAATAGCTGGCAAATAATCTCGGAACTATGAAACCAGATCTATATTAAAATCTGTTAATATTCAAATACAATTTTAAAATGTTACAAAACATAATCATATTTCAATATAACATTACTAATTGTTGAAAACTAAACAAATGATCAGATCAATTAAATCACAAATATAAACGTAAACTACACTTTGCCTAGACTAAAAACACAGGAATATAGCACTTGACATGTATTATAAGTGACAGGAATTTAAAATGTAAAACTAAAATAAAATTATAATGCAATTCAAAAAGTAAATCTTATAAATGTCTAGTGTATATTTTCAGATCAAATAAAACTTCAGCACAATCATTGTAAAAGATTATACGTACATAAGATGGAAGACAACAGTTAAGAATTTAAAAAGTACTAATTTTCAACTAGATATGAAAATAAAAAATATTATATAAGGAGCATTTGCTTTCTGGAATACTGACTTTGTGAGTAAATAAAAATGCCATTTGTAGAGGAAGAAATCCCCGAACGAGGACTATAAGATCTGCAAATCAGTAGTGTCAGATCCTGGAACAAGAGAAGACCTAATCAACTTCCTCTCCTTTTATACTCATTATTTATAATGTATTTACAACTAGAAGCAATAAATGTAATTCTAAACATTACATAATACATACTATCTTTATATTATCAATGCATGCATATACATTATACAGGGTTAACCACATAGAACGAGAGTTAAATGACGACCTGAAACTCTTTTTTGTAACTGTCAGTTAAAGAAAGTCGTTGCCGTAAATATTATAAAGTTTCACAAAGGTACATTGAATGATATGCCAAAGAAAAAACTAGATTTTATCTGCAGGAAATGATAAATGTAAGAAAAAACACTGACCAAATTCTGTACAATCGTTTTTAAAGTCTCATTCTTGGTAGTTGACCCTAAATATAGAATATTAACATTGGAAGATCTGTTTTAAAAGAAAAATATTGCTCAGTTTTGTGAAAAATTAGTAATCATAACAATTATTGCATAAACCTAGATCCTAGATTTTTATTTTCGTTTCTTGAGTTCGTTATGCCGCGCAAAGATTCTAAAGTTCATTATGCCGCGCAAGGATTTTGCTTTCCAGGCTGGTATGAAGTTTATCCACTGCATCTATATTCTTCGCCAGCTTTCTAAATAAAATAAGAAATAGAATATGAAGATTTTCTAAAAACAAGCATTATTAATTTTGTTTATGATTTAGATAAAAAGATTGATGTGGCAGATCAAGAGTAGATTAGAATTGGCAGATCAAGGGTAGATTAAAATTGGCAGATCTAGAATAGATTAAAATTGGCAGATCTAGAGTAGATTAAAATTGGCAGATCTAGAGTAGATTAAAATTGGCAGATCAAGAGTAGATTAAAATTGGACAGATCACGAGTATACAATACAATTTGCAGATCAAGAGTGGATTAAAATTGGCAGATCAAGGGTAAATTAGAATTGGCAGATCAAGGGTAGATTAAAATTGGCAGATCTAGAGTAGATTAAAATTGGCAGATCAAGACAAGATTAAAATTGGCAGATCAAGTGTAAAACCTATATTTAAGCCCTGTTTAGGAAAGAACTAGAATGAAGGCTGAAGTAGGAAACCTACCGAGAACTCAAGACTGAACTGAATTCAAGCATAATCACCAGATCAACCATATGAAGATATGAAGTACTTTTATTAACTTTCATAATATTTAGCCTATATTCAACCCTGCTTTTAAATGCATATTTACTCTGTTTATTCCATAACTTACAATTTTATATGTGAATTGAAGCAAAAAGAAAAGATTTTAAACTATATAAAAGGAAGCACGTGCAATACCATCAACCCTTAAAATGTAACCATGTATGTATGTATGAGGAAAGATTGATTGAGGTTGGTTTGACCTCTCTAGAGGCCAGACGACTTCGTGGTGATTTAATACAGACCTGGAAAATTCTACATGGATATGATAATGTTAATGAATCTTCTTGGTTCAGCAGAACATGCGAGACAGCGAATAATTCCGTGCACGTCTCCACGCACTGAACCAGGTGATTAAGTATGAACATTCAAAGTTGAGCTAAAATCTCACAAAAACTTAATTTTCATGCTAAGGCTTGCGTTGAGTCTATGTTAATTCCAGTACTTGTATCCTCTCCGCTGACTCGCAGATGAGCTGTACCCTACAACAGCAGACAGTTAACCTTCCCTGTATGCTTGTCTTTTAAGATGAAGATAATCTCTCCTCCTCATATTGACATACATACATACATACTAATATTGACACCCTGAGTCTGGAACATGCAGGGTGATGCCGACGGAAGCTGAGCTGCTCCTTGACCTTCGGACACTCGGTTTGAGTTCTATACTACCTCTGATAGTATCCTAGATACTGCTCCACACTCTAGTTTCAATAGAAGTAAATATTTCCATTTACTGATAGTGCCGATTGAAAAATTCATAACTCTAATTGGATAATGCGCNTGGCAATGGGCATTCATTAAAAACTAAAAATATTAGCGCGTAACTTACAATATTAAAAGGACCAAGTCACCTGTCCATAATTCGTCTTCCTTCTGTTTTATCATCATCATCAACTTCATCTTCGTACTTCGTATTGCGTCTAAATAATAGATTTAGTAGTTAGGAAAGTAAACACCTTTCAAAGGTCAAAAAGGGGTTAATGTTCATAAATGATGTTTATTTAAGAATATAGGATCAGGAAATAGGTTTAATGAATCAATTAATTTAACATGTAAACTGAACCCCTTCTCATCAGCTTGGCCCAGCGCAGAGGAGAACTGGTTGAACCGGCGGAGCAAGGTTCAACTACTTCTCACTATTCATTAAAATTGTTCCCTCAATACTTCCATACTCTAGTTTTCGTATCTCTCTATCTTTACAAATTTTACTGTTGATCTAGCAGAATAATAGTAGCAAATATCAAAGGTCTAAACCATAGATATGCAACGTTTTCATCACTAAATACGAAAAATAGATAAGTTCTGATTTAAAAAACATCCCGATTTTTCTCTTCCTCAGTCATGTAATTTCTTTACAGCCCCATTATTGGAACTTGCGAATTAATATTATGAGAAAAATACCCCTGTCGTCCCCGATTGAACTTCACTCCGCTGGCGGAATTTTACGAATTTACCTTTCGTCGACTAGCTCGAGCTCACTCTGTAGAAATCTTAATTTCTCAAGCCGTTTCTCATAATGGCTGCAGAAACATGATTAGATTTAATAACTGGTAACCTTTGAAGCTTATCATTTTAAGTATTTTTTCATCCAACAAGTGATCAAAATTATGAAAATAAAACATAAGAAAGCACAGACTGGGCATTTAGGACCTTAACTCTGGGCCTATTGTTTTTTTAAAATGTATAAGGATCGCCAAAAAAAGAATCAAAAAGTGTAATTTTATTTTTAGTCAGTAAATGAATTTGACATGGAACCGAAACTTCGAAATGGAAGATTCATAATGAAATGGATCTTGAGCTAGCATTCAATTAAAAAAAAAATCAGAAAATAATCACAGTTCCTTAATTCTTGTCTAAGGCTTTCTAATTCCTCAGCTTCAAAATCTGCTTCTAGTGCTATTTTCCAGAGTCCAGCTACCTTAGGTTCAACAAACCCCTGATATTCACCCTAGATACCAACATTAATTAGTATTTATTCTTTAGGGGGTGGATCCGCATTTGAACTACTGCCGTTTGAACTATTGATTATTTAAACTATTGATTGTTTGAACTATTGTTCATTCTAACTTCTGATAATGACGTCATTTCCTGTAGTTCAAACAACACATTATGTACTCATTTGAACTATTAAATTTGCAGTTTAAAATTTTTATATTTCATGAAAAATAATAGGTCAAACAATCATCACAATATAGTTTAAATGATCAAAAAATATTTCAAAAATGACTTATATAGTTTAAATGAGCAAAACAATAGTTCAAATGAGCAAAAAAAAAATATAGTTCAAATGAGCAAAAAAAATAGATCAAATGAGCAAAAAAATAGTTCAAATGAGCAAAAAAAATAGTTCAAATGAGAAAAAAAAATAGTTCAAATAAGCAAAAAAATAGTTCAAATGAGCAAAAAAATAGTTCAAACGAGCAAAAAAAGATAGTTCAAATGAGCAAAAAAATAGTTTAATTAACCAAAAAAAAAGTTAAAATGAGCAAAAAAAATAGTTCAAATGAGCAAAAAATAGTTCAAATGAGCAAAAAAATGTTCAAATGAGCTATTTTTTTTTTATTTTTAAAAAAATTAGTATACATATTAAGGGTTAGGTTAGGTTAAGACACTTTCTGGGCCGAGCGCTGCGGCTAGGACAGTCTAGGGGGACGAGCGCTGCGGCCACATGTCTGGGCCGAGCGCTAGGGCTAGGACAGGCTAGGGGGCCGAGCGCTGCGAGTATACGTATTTAGGGTTAGGTTAGGTTAAGACACTTTCTGGGCCGAGCATTGCGGCAAGGACGCCGAGCGATGCGGCCACATGTCTGGGCCGAGCACTGCGGCCAGCACAGGCTATGGGGCCGAGCGCTGCGGCCACGTGACCAATAATCCTAAATATGTCTACCAATTAGCTGAAAAAATCTTCTTGAACTATTTTTTTTGCTCATTTGAACTATTTTTTGGTCGTTTGAACTATTTTTGCTCGTTTGAACTCTTTTTTGCTCATTTGAACTATTTTTCTGCTTATTTGAGCGTTTGAACTATTGGTCATTTGAACTATTTTTTGCTCGTTTGAACTATTTTTTTGCTCGTTTGAACTATTTTTTGGTTACTTGAACTATTTGTTTGCTCATTTGAACTATTTTTCTCCTTATTTGAACTACTTTTTGGGTCATTTGAACTATATTTAATATAGTTCAAATGAACTATTGGTTGTTTGAACTACTACACGTGGTACCACGTGCAATAGTTCAAACAACCAAGAGTTAAAAAAGTCAATAGTTCAAACGGCAGTAGTGCAAACCCTATAGCACCCTTTAAGGTTTTCTTTTTAAATTTAAGTTATTGCGCTCACAGGGACTACAGTAGAAATTTATACATTTCAAAAGAGTAGCATGCCCGATTCACAACTCGGATATACCCTTGAAAGCTTGCTCTGATAAAAAATGCATAATGCTGCATATACATCAGATTCTTTTGAAAATCGACTATTTGACTTTACTGCACTACCTTTGGCGGGAGTTCTGGTGAAGTTATACGGACTCAAAAATAAAATAATAGTTGGAAAAAAACAAAGTTCTCTGGGATATCTTCGTTTTCAGATTAGTTGCATATTTGCTGAATATGATCTGTTTAAACCTACTATTTCTATACAAAATGTACATATATGAATTTTCGTATTTTGACACAATTTTATATCAATTTCTCGAGACAGGACCATCAGATATAACTATATCAAGAGCTAATGAGATAAGCTTTCAGCCTATACCCCCTTTCATTTTTCCTTCACAGTCTCTTTAAAGAGTACCATTGTGAATGTGTTTCATTACTTTTTTAGATAATAAAAACTGAAAGATTAATGTACTTCTATTAAAATGTAGAACCTGATTAGTTGCTAGTCTGTGGAGACGATCAAACCCGCTCTTCACGTCCTTTGCTTTCTTCTTCAGGGAATTTGTATCTCTAAATAAAACAAAATGTTACCTAAGGAAAATCTCAAAAAAAAATATTCACAATATTCTAAATTTGTTTAGCAACACGATTTCATTAGGATCGAGATAAAAAATGAAGATCATAAAAATTTAAATGAATATCAGACCATTTTCTTGTATAACAGCATATTTAACCCAATATGGAAGACCATCGTCCATCAACCAAGGGAAGGAAGGAACCTGAAGATAGGCCTAGGAGGGGAGGGGTATATACTTTCTTGGGGCCCCTCCCCTTCAACAATCATTTTACCCCCGTATGTCAAATGGGGAAAATAACGGATTTTGGGGGAAAATAAATGTTTGTTTTTTGTATTTGAGGAAGATAATTCTTGAGAATAAATACCCCTGGAGGAGGGGGTGAGGGGGGGGGGATTCACCTGATATCGAACGCCTCATTCTCTGAATTCCTCTGAATATTGTTGGAGAGAAGATACTCGTCCTTCCCTGCCAACTCCAGCAACCTGTTATACTCATCAACCTAGACACACAGAGTCAACATATAATTTCCCTTCCTTGTCTCAACATTTCAAGTGATCCTCCATTTAAACCTTTATTTGATCAATAATATAGAAAATATCGCTTTTTCGTCTTGATTATGCTTAATTCTGACAATTTCCTTTCTATTTCATGCATGCTTGATCAGACAAAGCTTTTTTATAAACTTTTTTGAGTGAATTGAAAATATATTTCATTGGGTTTATTTCGCTGAATTTATGATTTTGGGGAAAAGATTGAATTTCTTGTTGTAATTAAAACTCGTATAATATGAAGAAAACTAAAGTGAAGTTGCAAGAAACAACAAAAGCTCAGTAAAAAGAATTTTGTAAAGATGATTCAAGCCGGCTTTCCAAGAAATGATGGTTAATTGCAATCATTATCATTTTAAGTATTTGCCTTTTGTTGATGATGCGAAAACTCTTCCTGGAGAGCAACCAGTTCCATGGAGGTCAAACCAGACTTCTCAGCTTTCTCCCACAGCTTCTGTAACTTCTAGAGCATTCTTAATTTTCTACAGATTCTAGAATGTTCTCTAGATTCTACTTATTATTCTAGAATATTCTTAATTTTCTACAGATTCTAGAATATTATTCAATTTCTAGATTCTAGAACATTTTATATTTTCTTCAGATTCTAGAATATTTTTCATTTTCTACAGGTTCTAGAATATTCTTTTTTTCTCTAGATGTTAGGATATTTTTTCCAATAGATTCTAGAACATTCTGTACTTTCTGAAGATGCGGAATATTCTTGAGTTTCTATTCTACAGATACGTAAATATCTCAATCTCTTTATTTTCTACACACTACTTCTACACTAGTCTCTAGTATATTCCTTACTTTCCACAGATTTTAGAACATTTCTAAATTTCTACAGATTCTAGTACATTCGTTGATTTCTACCAAATAAATTTTTTTGGGATTTCTTTTAGTGTGTATACTGTCTACTGTATAAGTGTATGTTGAATAATGTATACCTTGTGTAAGATCTGAGGATCTTTATAAACTAATGTGTGTTCAGGGTGTTCAGCGACAAGATGTTATTCAGTGTGTTCAACCAGGAATTATCTTCAAACAATCGATCAATCACACGGAACTCTACATGCACAGTTTTCTACATTTAATCACGTGTTCAAATCTATATAATTAATTGAGATTTTTAATGTATAACTATTTAAAGGCCAATTTTTATAATAACCCTGGACTGATTTATTGTGTTTTCAGTTCACGGTTGAGTCCTGTATAAACTGCCTACCTGAAATATATACATAAGATTTAATCAGTGCAAATAGAGGTGAGCGGAAGAGAAAGAGTTCATGTTTGCTCTTATGTTTGTAGTTATTACCTGGTCTCCTATAGGTAAAAATGAGCACACCTTGTCCTTAAAGAATTCCTTAGGTATCTCTGTTTGTATTTGCTGTTCTGTATTACCAGCCCCTGATCCTCCCATACCATATCTGGTCAAGATCATACTGAACTTCTTTCTGATCTCGTTCTCCTTCAATCCTTCCTACAATTAGAAATTAGAAATAATAAAAAAGGTAATTTGTGAAGTGTTTGTCTTGATACAATTTAAAAATCTTTTTGACAAAATTAAACATAAAAATTTACTTCAACTTTATTTTCTATTCCGTGAACCAAGAAAACAGTGTTATTAAATACAGCTAATTCAACATTATAGCATGATTACTTTATAACACTGCTTTAATGGAACTGAGCATTAGCTGAGTATGAAGTGCATTATATATTAAATGACAACCCGTCGTTCAGTGAAGTTGGGGCCGGCGCTCCTGTCCACCGAGCGTATCCATGAAGTGCATAATGTTTCATAAAAGATTTTTAAACAGCAGCCTTGGGATACCATGTGAGAGGGTTTTTACAGATAAATTCGATCTTAATTTTTAATTAAGAAAATAATCTTGCTGTGACTTTAGATTAAATTTGGATAGAAATGGTGGAGTATTGGTTAAGACAGGGAGAAATTTGGGAGAAATGTTTTCGATTTTTAAGGAATTTTTGGAAACTTAAATGATTTTTTTTGCATTTACTTTTTATTTCTAGAAAATATTTTAAGTTTTCTCAAAATTCTTAAATATTTTTAAAATAATATAAACATACTTTCAAAGCTAAGAATAACCATTTAAGTAATCGACTGAACGCGTAATTTCCAGTGCCCCTCTTGCCTCCATGCGAAGATGACAATACCCGATTCTCAATAGTCTCCAAAACCTTGATCTGATCAATTAAAGATATTGTCGTATTTTAATAATTCCTAATGTTTTTTCTGCAGGGAAATTTCACTGGTCCCTTTTGTAGACAAAATACGATGGAAAATCATCAGCATAAGGCTAAAAACATAGAGCAGACAAGGCTTTTAGGGGTACCCTTTCAAATCGGGCATGGCGGGTGACTTGAAATTACGCGTATACTCTCTTTAACCAACCTTGTCTCCACCTTCCGATTTAAACTTTTTTAAGGTTAGCTCCTCCTTGTCCTGAACCTAAAACAAAGAATTTGTAAAACACAATCTAAGAAGTCTATTTAATTGTATAGCCAGGCTGTTTGTTTATTTATATCCGAAAAACGTCAAAACAACTCAACCGATTACGCAATTTTTTTTGTGAAAACTCATATGACCCCTGAAAATATTATGGCAGGGAAGAATTAAAAGTTTGGCCTCAGAATAATTTATTTTTTATTTAAGAAATCCTCCTTATAGTTTTTAATATATATCTAAAATCAAATAATAACAAATACTTGATAAAAATACAAACCTTCAGCTCACTGTAGAGTTTAGATAATTTGGTCTCAGTCAATTCCATTTTCAATCTCGCCTTCTCCCAAACTTAATCAAAGTAATATTGAATTAATTTGTAAATAAATTATTTTCGGGACAATAAGAAAGTAATAACGAGATAGGAAAGCTGGCAAGTATTTTTTAATGTTCCCCCAAATTATCTCAAGAAAAATATACATAAAAAGGCTTACTATTTGAAAGATATGAAGTATCCTAAAATACATGCTTAAAAAAAATTTCGAGGATAAAAACTGGTTTGTTACTCAACCTAGATTTATCTTCTGCATCCTGAACGGGGACTGAACTGTTGCATAACTCTTGATCTCATCTTTCTCCGGGTAAAAATCTTCCGTGCCCGAGACCAGAGACCCCAGGATCAGGAGCACAGAGAAAACAGAATATATCATGGAATCTGTAAAACGTGAAAATGCACACACAAAAGTCAATAAAAACAACAGCTGATGTTTAATTTTAACGAACTACTACGAAATGCTTTAAATAAAAAAGTTAAATCCCCCCCCCCCCCCCGACAGCCTCAATTAATTTTTGTTCATGACTTACGACTTCCATCATTTACAAGATATTAAAATATTCATACTTCTTCTCCTCAAATACTTTTATTTAAAAAAAAACATATTTTAACACATAGGTTCTGATACATATTAAAAGACAGAACGCAATAAAAAAAACGCAAAGAATTTCTTGCAAATATGGAAGATGGTTGAAAAATTTCTACAAGCTTGCGAAATGGTTTATCGGCTATCGACTGTTTTCATAGGAAAAGGAAATATATATATTGGCTTGATCGCGCTATATATATTCAAGTACTTGATAACATGAAGACAAAATATTCAATGAAAAACGAAAAACTTTTCAGAATATTAATACTTATTCATGCGAAATATTCAACTTTAGACTTAACTATTGAAATTTTTTCAAATTAAAAGTTTACTGGTAAATCTTATACAAAAATTAAGAAATCTACAAAGAACCACTCTGAAACTACACTTCAAACTTTCCGGAGAGAAATTTGAGCCCACAGCGTGCTCGAGTCTTTTCTACGATTACGAATGAGGACGCAGGGTTGCCAACATATTTCAGACCAAATCCAAAATATTTTTACAACCACTTTACAGGCATTTTAGTGAACACTTAAAATACACCTATTTCAGTGGGTTTTCACCCCTAATAAATTAAATGTGTGATAGGTATTTACTGTATTTTATAGAAACAGCACAGTTTCTAAAGTCTTTTCATCTAAAACTAAAGAATTATTTCAATTATAACATTTACAATCCATGCCAGAAACAAAGTAAATTCAATTCTTATAGAAGTAGACTAGCTCTCTCTATGGAAAACTAATTCTCAAGATTGACGATTGTGAATTATTGAATGAAATTCAAATATTTTTTAATTCATCTCCTTAACACATTTAATTGCACTAATGTGCTGTATTACTCTAATGCAATCACTAGCACTTTAGTGAGGGGGGGGGGGGCGAAATAAAATTTTGAGGGGTTAAGTGGGGGGTAAAAAACTTTTTGAGGCATTTTAAAGTTTATAAACCAGTTTAACTGCGTCTATTTATCGTTCTCTGTTCGAAAATCGTAGGCATCGCCCGTAGCTTGGCGTTGATTTAGGATAGATATTGGACATAAAAGATATATTCAAATGTTGATCCAGACTGGATACGAATGTTAAAAATTGATACGATACAAATGTTATGAACAAATGTCAAAGTATGGATATAGGGGATCCGTCCTAGAGAACGATTTTTGGGGCCGAGCAGCTGCGGCTAGGACAAGCAGGGGGCCGAGCGCCGCGGCTAGGACAGGCTAGGGGGCCGGGCGCTGGGGCCGCATGGTCAATTATATCCATGTCTTACATTTAAGATCCATGGGGGGCCGGGGGGGCTTAAATCGTTCTGTAGGAAATTACCGATATAGGTTGAATTCAAATATAGCAAAAGATGTATGCGATTATCGGGTCCGTCCTAGAGAACGATTTTTGGGGTCTGCCCTAGTGAACGATTTTTTGGACCCCCCTCCCTCCTATCAATTTTGTACATGACGAAATTAGTAAATTAGTATTTTTTTTTTATTATTTAGGGTTAGGTTAAAGGTTAAGACACTTTCAGGGCCGAGCGCTGCGGCTATGATAGGCTAGGAGGGCCGAGCGCTTGGGGGTCCAAAATCGTTCTCTTGGAAATTACCCGATAATCGATACAAGAAGGATGGATACGAATATTAAGGTCTGATTCAAATCAGCAAAAGTTATAATCTTGAATAGCAATTATGAGGATGGATTTGATTGTTGATCCAATCTGGTTACGAATGTTAAGGATCGATACAAACGTTAAGGTTTGATTCAGATGAGAAAAAACAACTAAAAGTTATAATTTTGAATACGATTACGAATGATCTGTATTGATTGCCGCGAAAGTTTTGTCAAGATTTACAAAAATTAATCGTCTTCACAGAAGCAACTGTCCCGATTTTCGAACTTCAAGAATAAACGCGGCAAACCTTACAGATTGCGCAGGCGCAGACGAAAACAATTTGTAAAATATACCGCATGCATGCTGACGAAATAATTTAGTTAATAGTTACAACTTCACTTATGGCGCAATGGAGTCTGCACGGCGGAAATGCCTGGAAATTATTCTGCAGAACACCTTGGTGAAATTGTATCAAAAAGGTTTAAGTGAAGAATATAAACAGGTAATTCAGGAATTAAATTTGTTTTGAGTAATGTTTGAATTTTCACTTTTTAAAGACTAAATGTATTTTTTAACACTTACATGTTAATAAATTGCTGCATTTATATGTCTATATGTCAGATGTAAACAATAGTCGCAATGATCTCGACTTGTTTTGTCATTAACGCATTTTATTTATTAAGCATGTCGGTAATTTCCTATGGGTCCCTAAAATCGTTCTCTAGGACAGACCCAAGCATGTCGGTATTTTTTCTAAATAAAAATTTGAAAGAGTAAATTTGACGTGTAGAGGTTTTACAGTCTAATTCTACAGGTAGAAGATGTTGGACCCACTCCTGGTGATGCCTGGGCCCAGCATGATGCGATGGTCAGCAGGTTAGTAAAGGTTACCAAGTACTGTTCACGTTTTAAGTTTAAACCTTTACATTTACTGTTACTTAGGAAAATGTGGCTAGAGTTCATAAATTTTAGTTAACTTATGGGATTTTAAGAATTGAGTTGGATAATTATAATAATAACAACATCCAATCTTTTTGTTGATAATATTTTTTTAACGTAAGAAAGCCCGCGTTGTTGATTATTTTTGAATAGGATACATAATAGTATCATGA
Source organism: Eurytemora carolleeae (assembly GCF_000591075.1). Classification (NCBI taxonomy): domain Eukaryota; kingdom Metazoa; phylum Arthropoda; class Copepoda; order Calanoida; family Temoridae; genus Eurytemora; species Eurytemora carolleeae. Next base: position 77,720 of record NW_019396367.1, on the reverse strand, counting down.
TGATGAACTTACTTTCCTTCTTTAGAGGACTATGCGAGGCAGCTGTTAAAAACAGTGAAAAGAATCGATACTGCAATCTTTTCCCCTTTGACTCGGATCGAGTGAAACTGCAGGTTCCGAAAGATAAATCAGATTATATCAACGCTAGTTGGATTAAAATTCCTGGAGTAGAGATCAGGTTTATCCTAACAATGGCTCCGCTTCATCCCAGTAGCTTCAGTTCCTCCCGTCCTGTTGATTTCGGGATGAATAGCTCCGTATCAACTTGTGCTGACTTCTGGAGAATGGTTCAACAAACGGATTCAAAAAGGGTTATAATGCTGTGTAAGGTTAGGATAAATATTTAAACATTGCTTAAAATTCATTTAATTTTGAATAGCTAATACCGCTCTTATACCACTCTTAAGATACCGGACTCTTGGACTGGCCTTTATTATTTTCAATTTTGGGTTTTCTTTGAAGTTACTTGCGCATTACTACTGCAGGAAAACAATGCAGGAATTATAAAAATTAAACACATAGTTGATCAGATAAACGTTGCAAGGGTACTGTTGTGAATTGGCATGCCTATCTTGAAATTGAGAGTCATTTGAAGTCAAAACGATAGTACCTTGAGATAACTTCTTAAAAAATATAAATATTTTTTTTCTGAAAATCAGATTGAGTCTGGGTATACAGGCTGTGCACAGTACTTCCCAACGGAACAAGAAGAATTGGTGACCTTCGATGAGTACAGTTTAACACTGGACAAGGAGATTAGCCAGGAAGATGTTTCTGTGGACAGAACCTTGAACCTGACCTGGGACGGAAATTCACGCATGATAAACCACTCCCAGTTCAACCTTTGGCCCAACTATGGAGTTGTAGAAAATGTTTCTCAGCTCGCGGATTTCGTCAAAAAGGTAAAATACAGGTTTTCAATGAAATGGTGTTTTATTGTAGTACACTTTTTCAATTTAATTGGATATCCGGTTTTTATTTGCATCCGGTTTGTTTAAACTCGGCTGAATTCAATTTAGTTAGAATCAATTCTGGAAGTAGATGTAGAAAAGTTTGAACGTACTAAAAGGAATAATGTTTTTCTTTTATTTCTAGATCTTAGATGCAACCCAAGTTTGTGAAGGTCCAGTGATAGTGCATTGTTCTGGTGGTATAGGACGGAGTGGAGCCTTTACATCAATATTATCCGTCCTCTATCTTCTAAACAAATATGTTGAGGTAAGTCTGTAGTTACTTCAGGGGTATTTTCTGGAAAATCATTGATTCCCAAGTAAAGATCACGTATCACAATTGAACATCCGAGACAGGATTTTAAGGGGCTAGACAGGGATCAATGTCTTCCCCCCCCCCCTCCTCATATAAGAATTGGGATTGAAGTACCTCTGCAGTTAGCTTCAGCATATATAGGGTAAATTAGAACTGACAGCACAATTTAAACCAATAAAAGTTAATTCATTAAAATCAAATATTAAAATATTATTCACAAATTCTTATTTAACTAATTTAAAATATGATTTATTTCCTTTGCTTAGCACTGTCTATTTAAATTGTCAATGATAACAAACAAACCTTTAAATCTTCCCTTTTTTGTTAAAGAATGCATCAAGATTTGTTTAAGAAATTAAAATTTTAAATTTTTTCCCTTATTATATTCTTCCTTGTATAGACTGGTTCAGCTGAGTGTCTGTCTGGGATCGTGTTAAACGAGGAGATCTGCCTGGTAGAGTTGGTCAGGGGGATGAGGAAGCAGAGACATCCCTGGATGGTGGAGGGAGAGAAACAGTATCTTCTTATATACTCCACTGTACTCCATCTACTCCAGGAGATGCTGAAGGAGTCCTAAACAGTATCTTCTTATATACTCCACTGTACTCCATCTACTCCAGGAGATGTTGATGGAGTCTTGAACCGTATCTTCTTAAATAATCCACTGTACTCCATCTACTCCAGGAGATGTTGATGGAGTCTTAAACAGTATCTTCTTGTATACTTCACTCTACTCCATCTACTCCAGGAGATGCTGATGGAGTCCTGAACAGTATCTTCTTAGGAGATACTAATCAAGTCCTAAGGAAGTGAAAGAGTGTCTTCTTATTTCCACCACTGAAGGAAATGTGCAAATAGTTTTACAAATCAGTTATATATACATATATATATGTTACATGTATTTAAGGTCTATTCTTAATAATTCTTACGTACTTGAAAATGCACAATACTCACCTGATTCCGTCCAACCTAGTCAAAATTTCGTATATTATTACAGTAGTTTATATAAATTGTTATATAATTTGGAACATAATTACTTCTAGTCAACAGACAAAGGTGTAAAGGGTGCCGTTGGGAATTGAACTTGTCCCTCTCTAAATGTAGAGTCACTTACAATTACGTCAACAGTTCATTTAATAACTGCAACAGTTAACCCTTAGATTTATTTCTTAGCTCAAGTATAACCATAATTTTACACCGTTTTTATTCCATAGTTGTTATATATATATCGTACCTTATCATCTCGGCACATTAAATTTACATTATTAAATATTTCAGATAGAAGCTTGGTAGAATGGCAGGAGGAGATCGGAAGGGAACCTTTAAGGTTGAGTTTCTAAAGGAGGTGGAGAAGGAAGCGCAGGAGAAGTGGGAGAACCTTAAGATATTTGAGGTGGATGCTCCACAGGAAGGAGAAGGAACAACAGGTACGATATTCCCACGGTTGTTTAGTCAAGTTGTTTACTCTTGATGTGCACAAAGGATGAGACTTCAGCGACGATTGTACGGAATGGTTACTGTCTGTTGCCTTTTATTCATGTTTCCCTACAACTGTAAAGTTCTTTCAATCTTTACCAAATCATTAAATATTCAAGGATTCAAGAATTAATTTTAATTCGAGATCGTCATATTTTCATGTCGTCTTTACAGTCTCATCCTTTGTTGGTAACCCTTTATGAGGTAAAAATTTATTGGACAGTGTGCTTAGAGAGACGGTTTGAAGGTTCTCGGACCGGTTTCATTTTGTAACAGCCAACCGTCTTCCTAAGTAATGATAAATTGTTACGTCATTTAAGGATTTAAACTGTCCATTTGCTTTGTAGCCAACATTTCCCGTGCATTGGAGCGCAGCGAGAGTAAGCAATCGTACTAAACAACCCTGTTAATTCCACATCAGTACAATGGTTGCATAATCCGAACCGGATTAATCATTTAGTGGTACCGGCTGGTCTAGTGTTATAAGTTTGTAGTGGACCCAGTCCAGCACGTCATATGCACAAAAATAGGCTTACGTGGTTGGTGTGATTCGTCTCGACCAACATTATTATTAAAACTATAATATTTTTGCAAGTGTAATACTTTCCAGTCATTTTTGCTTAATGGAATCTTAAAAACATTGACGTACACCTTCTAACTGATCTTTACGCACTTTAACGAACCTGTTTTGTCACATACATTTTTCTCTAACTTATTTTTAATGTAATATACATAAATAAAAAGTTGTGCAAAAATAATTTAACAGAATTGCAGGATTTAAATGTTTTGGCGCATAAGTCTCCTCCCATGATTTTGCCGACCGCAGTAAACGTATAGAAGGCGAGGATTGAAGTGCCGACCTATTAATTTATTGCGGATCCAAAAATAAAAACAATGATACAACGAAATGTTTAGATGAGAAATACATGGTAACCTTCCCTTATCCGTACATGAACGGTCGATTACACTTGGGGCACACCTTCACTATTTGTAAATGCGAGTTTGCCGTGGGATTTCAACGCCTCAAGGTAAAGTTTTAGACTCATCCTCAGTCAAGTAGCTGTTTGTTACCCAGATAAGTTTAAATTTTATTAAGGAATTATTCTTTATCTTTTTAAAATTGAAATTTCCTTTCTGTTGTAAATAATGCTCCATGGAATATTCATATTCATATTTTTATTGAACTACAAAGCATGAGTTATTACAAATAAACTTTCACAATTTACCATGAAGTATAGTCCCGTCTAACCAGGGTAGCTTGTTTTTAGTGTACAAGGAATGAGGTTTAAATTAATATGATTTATTAGTATCTTAATCTCGATATGAAGAACTTGCAGGAAATAAGTAATAATTAATTTCAGATTTAAACTTGATTTGATTGGATCTACGGATTTAAAATTCAGACGTGTTGAATTCTGATTGCGGTAATATTGCAAATTAGAAACTCTGTTATCAGGGAAAGAAATGTTTGTTTCCCTTCGGGTTCCATGTGACCGGTATGCCGATCAAAGCTTGCGCAGACAAGATCAAGAGAGAGCTAGAGGCGTTTAGTAATCTGAATTGATCTGATTTAAAGGGACAGTAAAGGAAAAATGAAAGGGAGTATAGTCTGAAAGTAATCACTTTAGCTCTTGATCGCGACCCATGAAAGTCATATCTGATGTCCATGTCTGGAGAAACTGATATAAAACTGTCACAGTGTTATTGTCAAAAAAAGTACCAGTTCTTGGCATATTTTACCCTTAACAGAAATAACCCCCCCGCACCCCAACGTCAAAATCATGAGAATGAATTCATCTCCATTCAACCTGGAGATGAAGAGATCAAACCTGGATATAAGAAAAAACTTTTTTCCATTCGAGTTGTTAAAGGCTGGAACCAATTGCTTGAGGCAGTTTAAAGGTTTATGGCCCTTTATGCTTTTATAAACAGTTTTGACGAGCATAAAAAGGCAGCCATGGGTCCAGCTACTTCATTCTTGCTTGATGCAGGACTTTGGCGGAAAAACTATCAACGTAATTTTTATCACAGGATGTTGAGGAAGTGGTGGAGGAAAGGAAGAGTGATGAACCGATTATCAAGGATAAATCTAAAGGAAAAAAGAGCAAGGCAATGGCTAAAGCTGGAACAGGTTATTAAAGTTTTTAATAATTCAAAAATGTTTTTTTTTTCTCTCCTATTTTTGTTTAATTCAGTAATTTAATCACTACAATGCATATTTAACTACATGCAATGTCGATTGATATCTTTATTTTAACACGAATGGATGGTGGGGGATGGGGGGGGGTGGCAACAGGGAATAAGAATAAAGGGAAGGGAAATGGCGCTGGTCTGGCATGAGAAAGCCAGTCGCACTGTTTTGCAGACGAGTTCCTTATTACGCACGCACACTCTTTTGGTTCAGACACACAACATGACTAAAGTCAAGAAAATTGCAGAATAATTTGTCGCTAATAACAATTAAGCTTTAATAACGAGTAGTTTATGTTGACTTGAATTTATAAATAATGTATTGAATTGAATTAAACTTATTTTTAGCAAACAATGTACTTTCTTAGACTGTACAACTATTCAGTTCCTTATCACACACGCACACTCTTTTGATACACAAACATGACGTTTCTGCCCCCTGGATGCCAATCCTTTGAAATGCTTAATTAAATCATAACTGAAGTTAGTGAATAGCAGTTGAACTAAGTTTGTATAGTTGTACATATGAGCAGATAAGCATAAATATCAATATTTGTAGGAAAGTATCAATGGCAGATTATGAGATCCCTGGGACTCCAGGACGACGAGATTAAAAACTTTGCTGATGTCAATCACTGGCTTCAATACTTTCCACCCAAAACAGAAGCAGACCTCAGGGTGAGCAATTTATGCAATATAAATTCTTCAGTTTAGTATCCATCCAATCTATTCTCTCCAAATTTATTATCCAACATCCATCCTCTAAGTTAAGTATCCAACCTCTCTAGGTGTGTATCCATCCTCCAAGATTAGTATCCCTCCTTAAAAAGCTCACTTTATGATAAAAACTGAATTTTAGAAAACATTTATTCACAGATTTCATTCCTCATTTCAGCTTCAAGAACATTCTAGACAATAAAAAAGTTAATAATTGATCTAGAAATCACAAAGGAATATTTCAGAAATGTCAATAGACTCAATAACAAGTTGCTTTATGATCATAATCATGGTATACAGGATGCTTCAAAAGTACTAAGATCTCCCCGGCTCAGTAACATTTCGTCTAGTACACTTTCGTCTAATAACATTTGGTCTAAGTAACTTTTAGTAAGTAAATTGTTCTAAAACTACAGAATTGGTTTAAGTTACTTTAAGAAAGGAGTAAGTAACATTTTGTCCAAGTAACTTTTGGTATAAGTACTTTTTAGTAAGGAATTCGGTCTAAAACTAAACTGCCTAAATGAGATGGTTCCGTGAAGTAGTGCGTCTACAGAAAGATGTAACAATCTTCTTTAGAATGTGAACCTTGCCCCATATAAAATGGTTGTCAAAAGTACTTCATCACTCCCATATTCATTCATACGCTACTATTGGTCTATGGTTGAGTATCTTATTAATCCCGCCATTGAGTTCCTCCCAGTTCAACGTGTTTTAGAAGAGCGGAGAATGTCTCCTATAGAAATTGCGGATTTCTTGATTTTATTTCACGGGTTTTCTCTTTTTTTTTTGCAGTGTATATATAAAATAACGTAATATTTTTTTCAGGCCAAATTACTTACTAAAAGTTACTTAGACCAAAAGTTACTTGGACCAAATGTTACTTAGACGAAATGTTACTTCTATACCAAATGATACTTAGACCAAATGTTACTTAGACCAAAGGTTACTGGACGAAAATGAATTAGACAAAAGTGAACTAAGACGAAAGTGTACCAGACGAAATGTTACTGAGCCCCAAGTTTAGCATCCAACCTCTACAAGTTTGATATCCATCCTCTCCAAGATTAGCATCCAACCTCTAGAAGTTTGATATCCATCCTCTCCAAGATTAGCATACAACCTCTAGAAGTTTGATATCCATCCTCTCCAAGTTTAGCATCCAACCTCTACAAGTCTAATATCCATCCTCTCCAAGTTTAGCATCCAACCTCTACAAGTCCAATATCCATCCTCTCCAAGTTTAGCATCCAACCTCTACAAGTCCAATATCCATCCTCTCCAAGTTTAGCATCCAACCTCTACAAGTCTAATATCCATCCTATCCAAGATTAGCATCCAACCTCTAGAAGTTCAGTATCCATCCTCTCCTAGTTTAGTATCTAACCTCTCCCAATTTTAATGTACAACCTCTCCCAAGTTCAGTATCCAAACTGTCCCAAGTTTAGTATCCAACCTCTCCCTAAGTTTGGGAGAATATAATGTCAAAAAATGTCATCTGGATCCTGGACCCTTAGCACTGTTATTGAAAATAAATGGTTTTTTAAGGCTATGGGTCTTCGCGTTGATTGGCGTAGAAGCTTCATCACGACCGACGCAAATCCGTTCTATGATTCCTTCGTTAGATGGCAGTTCATTAAGCTGAAGGAGAGGAACAAGATTAAGTTTGGAAAGCGCTACACCATCTATTCGCCCAAGGTACATATTCTTATCTTATATCTTATATCTTATATCTTATATCTTATGGGAAGATTGTGGAGAATTAGCGTAAATATGAAAAATCTTGTCTTTCAAATTCCATTTATTCTTGCAACCAATGTCCAGTACTGTTAGGATGTATGTAATTTGTTTAGGACGGACAACCGTGCATGGATCACGACAGGAGTTCAGGAGAAGGAGTTGGTCCACAGGAGTACACCCTTGTAAAGATGAAGGTCATAAAACCCAGGTAGGATTCTCCAGGAGTAAACCCTCGTCATGATCACCTACCGGGTTTTCTTTTAAAATGATGTTTTGGATTTTAACACTAATAAAATTATATTATATATATATTATATTATATGTATAATCTAGTATGCATGGCATCCCTAAATGATTTTTTTCTGTGAAATTTTTAAAGAATACTACAAAAAAAATCCATGTTTTTTACTTAATTCTATTAATTATTTTTGCAGTGGAGTACTGGAGAAGTATAGTAAGGATGGAGTCTACCTTGTTGCAGCTACTCTTAGACCGGAGACAATGTACGGACAGACAAACTGCTGGGTCAGGCCGGATATGGCGTATGCAGCATGCAGGTCAGCTCATCCTTCGTATATAAATCTGGATGTATTTCGGAACCATTTATACATTTATACAGTATACACTGTACTGTGAATGTATTCTCTAGACCTTGCTATATTCTTTAAACCTTGATATATTCTCTAAACCTTGATATATCCTCTAAACCTTGATATATCCTATAAATCTTGATATATCATCTAAACCTTTATGTATCCTCTATACCTTGATATATTCTCTAAACCTTGATATATTCTCTAAACCTTTATATATCCTCTATACCTTGATGTTTCCTCTAATCCTTGATATATCCTCTAATCCTTGATATCTCCTCTAATCCTTGGTATATTCTATAAACCCTAATATATTCTCTAAATTTTGCTAAATTCTCAAGACCTTTATATATCCTCTAAATCTAGATATATTCTCTAAACCTTGATATATCCAATAAGCCACTAAATGTTCTCTAAATCTTGATATATCCTCTGAACCTTGATATATTCTTTAAACCTTGAAGTGCTCTAAACCTTAATATATTCTCTAAACCTTTCCTTTTTACCTGTCATAGAGTCGATGCTTGGGGTATTTTGTCCCAATACTGATGGATTTTCTTTTGACCCCGAAATAGTATTGTATTGAGAAGTGCTCTAAACGGGTATGTTTCCTCTAACCTTATATTAACCATATTACCCTGTTTAGGTTGAAGAGTGGTGAGGTGTGGGTGTGTACTAAGCGTGCTGCTAGGAACCTCTGCTACCAAGGGTTCATGAAGGAGGAAGGAAACCCTTCAATCTTGCTGGAACTGACAGGACAAGATATTCTAGGACTAGCTCTCTCCGCTCCTCTAGCTCATTACAAAATCATCTACACACTGCCTATGCTAACCATCAAGGTACACCAACACTACACTAGACAGAATGAGAAAGTAGAATTTATGCGACATTACTTTGTGACCTCGTAGCTCCTAGTTTTTATTTTACGTATAAGTAAAAATAAACTACTCTATTTGGCTACATGCTAGAACTTTATAAGAACATTGATTGAAAACCTGTAAGACTTTACGCAATCTAACTTGAAATTTACGTTAAGTTGAAGTTCTAGCTTTTTTACGTTTTAAGATTATATTACCGATTTATTGATTGATTGATGAATGATTGATGGGATGATTTATTTAAAGCTTTTTAAAATATTTCAAAGTTTTAATTATTACTTTTTGAATAGGACGACAAGGGTACTGGTGTAGTGACGAGTGTTCCTAGTGATAGTCCGGACGACTGGGCCGCCCTCAGGGACTTGAAGAACAAACAACCTTTCAGGTGAAATAGTTTGTCGTCTATAGCAGAATTTTTATGCTTATGACTTATGAGAATGAGATCTGCAAGAAACTTTTGTTTTCAATCCCGTATTGCTTAGAGTTTGGTATTCTTTGAGTTACTGAAACTTCTCCGATATGGACTATTTAGTCAGAGTTATGGTATTTTGATGCCGCTTCCATTTGGTGCAAGTCAATTTGAGTTTTGTTGTTAAACACATTCTGCAGTAAAATTATGAATTGAAATGTAATTTTTAAACTGTTTCCTTAATAGGGAAAAGTATGGACTCACGGATGAGATGGTTCTTCCCTTCGACCCTGTTCCCATCATTAACATCCCTGACTTCGGCGACCTCGCTGCTGTCACCGTCGTCGACAAGTTAAAAATCCAGAGTCAGAACGACCGGGACAAGTTAGCGGAGGCGAAAGAGATGGTTTACTTGAAGGGGTTCTACGAGGGAACTATGGTGGTTGGGGAGCACAAGGGGAAGAGTGTACAGGACGCTAAACCTTTGATAAAGAAGGAACTGGTGGATATGGGGTCTGCTGTCACCTATATGGAACCAGAGAAAACTATCATCTCAAGGTAAGCAAATTCATTTCAAAATCTTGTATTGCTGTCTCGACATGGAAATGTTGCTCGATTCTGCCCTTTCTCGCTAATTTTTATTTTTTATTCTGGATTTGGTTTTACATAATTTTTATCTTTAAATCATTTCAATTTGAATTTCCATGTTTAAAAAATGACTTCTAAGTTTAAATTGTCTAAAATGCATTTCTTTAAAGTTTTATTTTATAGATCTTTTTATACTTAACTAAATGTAATAATGTTTTACCCTCATGTAAAAATTGAGTCATAAATTCTGAATAAGTAATATTTTAAAATGTTAACATTCTAGATTCCCGATTTCAGGAGGTTTTAACTAAATGAAAATTATTCTAGGTCCCAGGATGAGTGTGTAGTTGCACTATGTGATCAATGGTACCTGGATTACGGTGATGCTGAATGGAAGAAGGGAACCAAGGAGGCCCTGGACAGGATGAACACCTTCAGCGACGATGTGAGGAAAAATTTTGAAATGACGCTGGGTTGGCTCCAGGAGCATGCTTGCAGTAGAACGTACGGGCTTGGAAGTAAAATGCCGTGGGATGAATCCTGGCTGATCGAAGGATTGTCGGACTCCACCATCTACATGGCGTACTATACCGTAGCTCACCTTCTCCAGGGGGGGACCTACGACTCTAGTAAGCCTAATGTTCTGAATATCAAGGCTGAAGAAATGAGCCTGGATGTCTGGGACTATATTTTCCTGAAAGCTCCGTTCCCTGCCGAAACCAAGATCCCTAAACAAGCCTTGGATAGATTGAAACGTGAGTTTGAATACTGGTATCCTTGTGATATCCGTGTATCCGGGAAGGATTTAGTTCCGAACCATCTCACGTATACGATCTACAATCATGTCGCAATGTGGCCGGATACTCCAGAGAACTGGATCCAGGGTATCCGAGCTAACGGTCATCTTCTTCTCAACTCGGAGAAAATGTCCAAATCTACCGGAAACTTCTTGACCCTGAGTGAGGCGATCAACAAGTTCTCGGCGGATGGGATGAGACTGGCGTTGGCAGATGCCGGGGACTCCGTCGAGGATGCAAATTTTGTAACATCTTCCGCCGATGCTGGTATCCTCCGCCTTTACACCTTTATTGAATGGGTGAAGGAAACCCTGGCGGATGAAAGTTTAAAAAAGAGAACTAAACCAAACTTCCACGATGATGTGTTCTTGAATGAAATGAACTTGAAGCTGGCGCAGGCGCACGATGCTTACGATAAACTGTTGTTCAAGGAGGCCTTGAAGACAGGATTCTTTGAACTGCAAACTGCTCGAGATAAATACCGTGAGCTGTGTGGGGAGGATGGTATGTGTCGGGATCTTATCCTCAAGTATATTGAATGGCAGTGTATAATCCTATCTCCTATCTGTCCTCATGTATGCGAGCATATCTGGGGTTTACTGCGTAAACCGGAATCTATCCTCTCTACTGACTGGCCTAAGGCCGCCAAGGTTAATTTGACTGTGATTCAACAGTCAGAATACCTAATGGAGGCTGTTAGAGATTTCAGATTGAAGCTGAAGGCTGCCCTAGCTCCGCCCAAGGCTAAGAAAGGTCCCGCCCCTGCTGCAAGTGAACCTCCAACCCACTGCACTGTGTATGTAGCGAAGTCCTACCCAACCTGGCAGTGTACTATTCTGGACACCTTGAAGGAGATGTACAAGACGGGGGTCCCGGACAATAAGGCAATCAGTGTAGAGATGGGTAAACTCCCGGAGCTCAAGAAGTTCATGAAACGCGTCATGCCTTTTGTTGCGTTCATGAAGGAGAAGGTTGAGAGTTCCGGGTTGTCTGCTCTAGAGAGTTCCCTCCCCTGGGACGAGATGAAGGTTCTCGAGGAAAACCTAGAGTACATCGTCAACAGTCTGCAGTTAGAGGGTTGCAAGCTATCCTGGAGTACGGAGCTAGGAGAGAAAGGAGAGGATTGTAAACCTGGACAACCTCTAATAGCGTTCAGGTAATTTCTACCAAGCTACCAAGGAAAATAAAACTAAGGAGAGGGGGATAGGGTTTGTTCACATTCTACTGCAACGAATTACGACTGTGATGAAATAAGTCATATTGTCATAAAACAATTTTTAGTAATCAGTAATTGCTCATGCTTGGTCCTCCATCCCTACTCAGGGATGCCAAACCTTGTCTACAATCACTGTTATAATTTACAATAAAACTAGTTTCTTAATTGTCCTAATACGTCATAGTAGTAGAATATATTCCCCTCTCCTTAATTATAATCTAATAGACTTTTATTAAACTTATTTATTAGAATAGGACAAATCCGTCATATTTTTCTGTTTTTGACTTCTTAAAATTTGAAAGCTGCAGCTTTTAGCAATTTTATAATGATTTAATTTTGAAGCCTCCATTATTATAATAACGGTATGCTGACATTATTTTAGGACCTAATTCTTCCAAATTCAGTCTGTCAATATTTGCTAAAATAGTAAAACCAGATTTAGGAAAGAATGAAATAAAAATTTGATTTTTGTTTAGGTCGGAGCCAAGTGTAAAGATGACCCTAACCAACAACCAGCCGCACTCTGGTCTGTTCAGCCTAGATTTAGGAATCCTAGACGGGGACACTGTCAACAAGATCACCACCAGGCTCTCCAGAACAGAGAGAGCTGTCAAAGGTTAAAAACTAAAAACATTTTTACTTTTTCATTCTTATTTAATTTTCCTTAAGGGGCGGTATACGAAATTTAATTTTCTTAATGGGGCGGTAAACGAAATTTAATTTTCTTAAAGGGGCGGTAGACGAAATTTAATTTTCTTAAAGGGGCGGTAGACGGAATTTAATTTTCTTTAAGAGGCGCTAGACGAAAGGGTGGGTGGCAATTCGACACTTTGTGACACCAAATTTTGTACAGGCTGCGTTAGGTCCTAATAATTGAGATAAAAGGCTGAAATTTTGCATGCAGCCTCTAATTGTGGCCATCTACATTGACCACGTAGAAAATTTTAGATCTAAGGTCATCCTCTATGAACTCGGAAAATACGGAAAAATACCACTTTCACTCTAATTCAATTATAATAAGTCAATACCCAACATCCAAACTTATTATAAAAATTGTAGTCAATCCTTGGATGTCAGGTATTCGTAAGCGGGGCATGGCTCAAATTTGGTCGTGTGGCTTGGCGCTTCGCAACTACAAAAAAGAGTGCATTAATCTTACATTCGGAAGGCCAGGGCTGAAAAACCAGAAATGGAGAGGACTTGAAACTCCGATCCACAACTGGAGCCTTCGGCCATCCCTACAACTTATGATATGATTTGATAATCAGACATGTTTTCATACTTTTTGCTGCCAAATAAGTCGAGCGCTGATATTGACACATATATCCAACCTCTATTTGACCTCCCTTCGATAATGACCTCCAAAAATGGTCAAAATATTAAATCATTGAAAGTAAGTCATGTGAGGTATCAAATCATAGGTTTTTGGGAGTTACAGATTCCATTCTGATACCCCTTTTGACCTCAGATGATCCTGGAGGCATTTAACCTCCAAATATTAATGACCTCCTGAGGTCAAAATATGAAATCAATGAAAATGAGTCATACGTTTCAAATCATAGGTTTTTTTGTGTTCTGATTTTATTTTGGTACCCCTTTTGGAACTGGGATAGTTCTAATGGTCGCTGACCTCCAAATATCGATGATCTCCGTAAGTCTAAGGATAAAATCAATGAAAATGGGTCATTTTATATATCAAATCATTGTTTTTCTGAATCCAATATTTAACTTTTTTTGAATCTGAGAGTAAAATTTTTAATTGTTTTAACAATATAATAACATGCTTGCTGGTAAACACTGTTCAGGTGCGCAGAACTGGCAGATTACTTCTCAGTTTTTTCGTGGATTTTCTTTATTAGACTTAGAAAATTAAAATTGAAAAGATATGTATAAAACATCTTAACTAATCTTCAATTCTTCTAACCATTTAAAGGAAACAACATCCGTTTAAAACTTCTCTCTGAGGCATGAATTTCTTGTTGATTCAGGGTTATCAATATATAAAAGTTAACCACATAAAAGATTTGATATCTAAGGTCAAAAAGGGGTATCAGATTTCATTGATTTCATATTTTGACCTCCGGAGGTCATTAATATCTGGAAGTCAAATGCCTCCAGAATCAGCTGAGGTTAAAAAGATATCAGAATGGAATCAGAACTCCCTAAAACCTATGATTTGATACCTCACATGACTTCGGTAGACAAAACTTAATTTGACTTCATTTATAGAGTGGAATGTCCGATTGAAAACGATACCCTTAATAAGATTTGTGGATTAGGAAGGAATTCATGGAATACCTATCATTTCTTTGAAAATTGATCATTTTCAATTATAATACATATCTATCATCTTTTAAGAACGTCATTTCCTTTATTTTTTTCTAAATTTTTTTCTTGTTTATAGACGGCAAGAAGATATCTCTATACCGCTGGACGGATTCAACTCTGGGTCCCAGGAAAGTACCAAACCTTGAGAATCAGCTCCAGGGTCTCACGTTGATACCTAGCGAGGCATCCTTCTCAGTAGATCTAACGAAAGGCGTGGTCAGCTGTGATGGAGTGGAGCTGGGGGCGGGGATTGTTTACAGATCCATGGATTAGTTGATTGTTATCATTTTGCAAATATATAAATAATACAAACAGCAAAACAATGTTTTTAAGAACACTTGTGATAATATTTAAATCTGAAATTGGTTTAAACTTCTATTTTTTACTTTTTCTCGATTCCAATTCAAAACTGAGAATCTTAAAAAGTTACTTATCCATATATGATGTTTCTGTTATTATGTTGATAGATCTATAATGGTTGAGTTTACTCCTGCTCATCTGATTAAAGTGATCAGTAAGGTTAAACTACTCTCCACCAGTCTTCTAGCACTATCCCTGTCCCTCTTCATAGTGGAGCTCTACTCTATTACACAACCAATCGGATACTTGTACACCTTTAACGTAAGTAAATACTATGGACTTAATGGGAGTGTTTGCGAAATGTAAAAGTGGGTTAATACGAACGGTAACTAAAATTTAGATCTGCCGGTAAAGTCACAGTTCTAAAAGATTTTTTTTTGTAGTGAGGAAAAAAAATTATTGCCCAATTCACCCAGTTAGTTATCCACTTTATCGGAATGTTAACATTTGGAACCTTGCAATTATTCCCTTTCGACACGAAAGGTTGTTTTCTAAACTCTGGACACCTCGGCTAGTTATTTTAAAATCGGACAACCTTATTGCGACACTGTAATAGCAAAAAAATGTCGTGCTAGTCTCAATTTGATTTTGGATAAACTGTAACACCGTCAGTTTGATGTTATTTCTCTGATTTTGAGGGCAAATAAAAGGCTTTTTTTGTCAAAAGATTTGCTGCTGTCAAATTTGTCAAGAATTAGGTTATCTGTAATTATTTGTTCATGAATAAATCAAATTGACGTGGTAATGATGGTCGTGTCTTTAATTTGTCAATAGGCGATAATTATCAAGTTTTATTGGTCGATTTTTTCCTTAAAGTTTGTCAACTATTTTGATTTACGTATAATTAGAACTGCAAGAAGAAGGGACCCAGAAATGCTAGGTTTTATATTGATTTAAGGCCTTGTTTTTAAAAATTCTGTTAGAATTTGTCTTCAAGACAAAGCTGTCACTAAAATAAGACTGGCGTTACATTAATAATTAAGTCAATTCCGGTCTAACTTCAGAGTTGAGACTAAGGAAGTAGACTCATGAGACTCAAGACTAGGTTTTTAATCATGGCCTCTGAACATATTGAACTTGCTATTTTATCTTACTTGTGAGTGAATATTAATGGCCACATTGACTAATGAAATCTTGCAGTATTACGCTTTTAGGATCCTTTGTACCCTGTTTCCAGTTACAGTTCTAGCTTTTAATTGTTGATTTTCAAGTCGCTATTTTGTTATTGTACTTCTGTAAACAAATATTTTAGCGGAAATTTCTGTTTAAATTAGTGAATTTTCAAAAATCGAAAATTTTTCCGGGGCCATTGGAGTTACGACAAAAACTGTGGGGTCCGATCGGTTCAGCTGTTAAATATTTATATAGATTGAATTTGTTTCCATTAGACGGTGACTGGAATTGGTATAGGAGTGAGTGTGATTCAAGCTCTTCTTAGTGTAACCATCATCTTCATGGCGTTTCAGTTCAAGACATACGATACAAAGGCTAGGTTGGTTACTCCCATTCCTTTCAGTAGGACAAATCGCCGAAGTTTTCACAAATTAGCAAATAGTGATGGGAAATAACTTGGTTCGTTTTTCTAGAACTTTTAAGGTTTTTGGACTTTAAAAGGCACTACACAAATACTGTCACTATTTCTGTAAAAAATTCGCTTTTATTTAATTACGCAAAATTTTTATCCAAACAGAAAATAACACCATTTTTTCACATAAAATCGGCCATTTTCCCCAAATGACCCCAATAGTTATTATGCGCCGAAAAAAAAATACTATCATTTTCTGCGCCTCGTGCTCAACTTCATTCAAAATATAGTAATAGATATTTTTAAGAACTTAAAGTAAAGTACGAATCCCAAGTAAGCAAGGATTTCATAGAATAACTGTACTGACAAATTATCAAGTCCAGCTTTTTTGCCGGTGCTAACATACTCGACCAAAAATAAGTTCCCTAGGTACCAAATATGCTTTTTAAAATACATCCTTCTAGGGATTCTTATGCAGATTCAGGTTTGATTCTGTATCCTTGACCGATAGGAATCATATAGCTTTTATGATTAACACTTTCTTTTAGTCAAAATTCTCTTTGCTATTTTGCAGATTTTATTTAATAGCTCTAAACCGCCTTGAGGCATGTCATTATAGCTTGTCTTATAATTTAAATTTCTTAGTAACACTGATTATATTTTATGGGGGATTATCCCTGCTCCGTGAACAATGAATTGGTTCTTTTTCTTGACGGCATTGACGTAAAGTTAAAAATGTTTAATTTGTTTCTACACATTATTCTTAATTAAACATATTTTTCAATATTTAGAGAGTTCTACTCCTCTTCGAGCAATAGACTGTTTATATCCTGTATCCTGGGTTGCTTCATGGTCTTCATGAACATAGTATTCTCAACTGGAAACTATCTCACAGAAAATTATAGCCCAAGAATAGAAACAATCAATAGTTATAGTTACTCACCAGAAACCGATAAGGTGAGATGAATCAATTTGATTTGGTAATTTCCTAGAACATAACTCCTATTTATGAATCAATGAAAATCATTGGAAAACCGTAAAATTAGTTTTAAAGTTGCTATTTCTCTGAACCAATCTATATCTTCAGAAAACCATTGGAGGAGCAAGAGCAGCCATTCTTTGTCTGGAGATTGCTCTAGGTTCCAGTCTCTCTACACTTTGCTTCCATTACAAGAATATTACACAGGTTACTAAATTCTTTTTTAACTGTTAAATCAGTGCTTAGATTCATTCCATTTAAATGTGGATCTGTCTCATGAAAATTTAATCTGGATCCAACGTGATATTTATTTCAGTAAATAATTGTTGGTTCTGAAACAATGTTGACTTTTAAGAGACCGAGTAGTTTTACCGACTACGTTTGATTCTTCCAAAAATGCTATATTATTAAAAGCCTAAATGATAAGATCCTCCATTGTTGAAAGGGGATTGGGGGAAAGGGTTATAGTGATTAGTTTTCAGAAAATTCTATTCCGCTTGTTATATATGTTTATCCAGGCTGCAGGATTGGAGATGGATGAAGAAACCCAACCTGAACTAGCTCTCAAACCGGTAAGTCATGATAAAGCTTCTTGTTTCATCTTTCTCAAAACAGAGAATAAAAAATACATTTATTTATTCCAGGATAAAACTAACTATATATTCAATACTTATTTTAATTTAATAATCCACAATCTCATCTCCGCCCTCGTCCACCTCTTCCAGTGTATCAAGGTCTTCAACCTTCATCGCTGGTTTCTTCTTGATCCACCAGGACCTCTTCCCCATCTTGTTCACAGGGGTTTCCTTCACCCCTGGAACATTAAAAATAAAAGCTTGGGGAAATTATTCCTAGAAATTATGCAGTAAGGGAAATTAAGCTTTTACCAAAGATTCGGATTGTTAAACTTTAACTGGATAGAATGTTTCTCCTCTTTTTTTATCCAAAATATCATTAACGTTCCCTTTCAAATCATCTTTTATCTTCAAGGCCGGATGGGGAATTATTTTTTTTCAATGTTTTCCAGAATTTATTTTTTTTATTCCAGTTTTTTTTACAAATTACCTTTAGATTTTTTTATCAAGTATTTTTTCCTTGTCTGCTCATTTTCTGCCATTCCGGTTTGTTCAGCCATCCACATTACCTTGATCTTAATCTGATAAAGATCAATTTATTAGTTTCTTCACAGTTGCCCAAGTATTTTTATATGTATCTCGAAAAAATAAATTCTTTCTAAAAATTTATTTACATAACCTGTTCAGATGCCAAATTTATTCCCATTGAAATAAGAGCCAGTCCCATCAAACAGTACAATGTTGTAAATGTCATTTTTATGAATTGATTAAGAGTTAATTCTCCAGTAAAACTGCTGCCAGGAACATAATCACCGAATCCTGTATAAGTGAAGTGAAGTGAAATAAGATTAGATTTAAATCAGTTGTTCAGAGGCGGAAACAGGGGGGGGGGGGCTATGGTTTCCAAGGGGGTTTCAGGTCCCAACGGTAACTAAACCCTCCTTGGAAAGAAGAAAAAATAAAGGGCCCCCCTCCTTAGACAAATTCCTGGGTACGTTCCTGGAGTTTTTCCTAAGATTGAAATAAAACTGACAATATGAGTTAAGTTAAAGACAGTCAGTTTTTGAATATACTTTGTATTAACAGGGCAAATCAAAGTTGACGAACTCAAGGAATCAGCAAAAAATATTAAGTAGATAAAAACAATGTTGTTTGTTGATATAGCAAAAAAAATATTAGAAAATTACATTTTTTACGAAGCTTACCATCCACAGATGTCAAGTCATATAAAATGCTAACAATGTTGGCCGGGTTTATTAAGAATTGAACCTTATTTATCATGGGCTGAAAATGTATGGTTTATATTTAATCACAACTCGAAATAGTGTTAAAAAAACTTTACCTATAGTAGTCAGTGTTATGAATGCAAAGTAGCAAGAACTAGGGAAGTCCCAGTCCTCCCAAACAGAGAACACATACGCACCAAACACAATGTAGGAGCCCATAAACACTGCAATAGTTTGCGGTAATCAGAAGTTGAATAACTTCTTATGGTGATTCATAAATCATTCTAGAATGCTATGTTTGCAATTTTGAACCATGTTTCTAAAATCTATTCAAGAACAACATTTTCATTTAATGTTCAATGTGTATGGAGCTGTAGCAATCCCCTTTTTATCTGTAAAACTTTTATTTTTGAAACTAAAGCCTTGATGTTTTTTACTTTTAAATTTCAGATTTATAAAAATTTTAGATTTATTTAGCATTTTATACAATTGTAAATTATCTTACGTAGTGAAATGATGATCGGAACATTTATTTCGTCTGAGGGCATGTAATCTTCGTTCCCCACAATATCATTTGATATCTTGTTGCTTGGGGTATACTGAAAACAAATTAGTTATACTTTGCTAAAATATATTTGTAAATGACAAGCTACCTTATCTTCCAACTCTGAGTAGCGTCTTCTAACTCTACACATTCGGCAAGCAATTCGTGAGTAAGTTCTCTTTGTAAGATCGGCCATGAAGTCACCTCAGTCAAACAAAATTAGTTCTCTTCAATGTATTTATATATAGATATGACTTAATTACATGAAGTATTGAATTACTCCAAGGCATGGGAAAATCTGACGTTTTAGTAAAATATAAACCCTTATGTGAAGTTACATCTGCTTGTTTTAATATTTAAATTTTAATAAGTGTCCACCTATATTTGCCAGAAACACCATCATGAGGGGAAGCCCAAAAATGCTGTAGAGGATTAACATCAGCTTACCCATAAAGGTTCTAAATAATTGATTTGCAAGATCAAATTAATAAGGGGGTATTTCTGGGACCAAATGTAGGAACTTTTGTGTTGTTAATCCCTTTACAAAACATCAACATAAATCCGTAACTCTTGTGATATATTTCTTCCATATAAAGGTTATTAATTATGAGAAATTAGAGAGACAATAAAAGAAAAATTTGAAAGAATGTATTTTATTGACTTAGAGCTCCAAACTTTAGTTTGTTAATTTCTTCTTAAAACACCAATCTGAATTTTTTGTGGTCAGATCTTTTAAGGTTAGCCATTTTTTACAGATAAAGCACTAAGTGCCTTCAAATAAAAATTCTTTTAACTATGTAGAGTTTGATTTTAGGAATAAAATATAAGAGACCTAAGGTTTCCGCTTTTTGACATCTAGTCCAAAACTTGAATAATTTTGACAAGTTTTAGAATTTGACCTTGTATTTTGCGTAAACTATTTAATATTTGACAAGAAATAAACGAATGAGAGACTATAATAAACCTTACTTAGGGCAAATATGTCCATAGCCTATAAGAGTGAG
Source organism: Eurytemora carolleeae (assembly GCF_000591075.1). Classification (NCBI taxonomy): domain Eukaryota; kingdom Metazoa; phylum Arthropoda; class Copepoda; order Calanoida; family Temoridae; genus Eurytemora; species Eurytemora carolleeae. The sequence goes on along the minus strand of NW_019396367.1, from coordinate 57,309 downwards.
AGTAGTAAGGGTAAAAAGCATGGAGTTAGTTACACTCCAGTTGTCATGCCATTCAGTCCCAGGTCCTGAATTAATAAGTCTTAAAATTATAAAGGTTTGCGACTTTTCTAGAGCCATTTTAAGATTTACAATAGAAGAAAATGCTGGCCAACTTTTAAAAACAGTTTATATAAGCTATGGGAATAAGAGGGTGTTAGGTAGCACTTTTTTTTACAAACCTTCATACCCGTACTCGCTGGTTAAAAACAGAATCTGATCAATTGTTTTCCTTAAACTATCTTCAGCCTCGGCATAATATCTAAATAATATCTAAATAGTATCTAAATAATATCTAAATGATATCTAAATAATGTCTAAATAATTTCTAAATAATATCTAAATAATATCTAAATAATTTCTAAATATTATTTAAATAATGTCTAAATATTATCTAAATAATGTCTAAATAATATCTAAAGAATATCTAAATAATATCTAAATAATATCTAAAGAATACCTAAATAATTTCTAAACAATATCTAAATAATATCTAAATAATATCTAAAGAATATCTAAAGAATATCTAAATAATATCTAAAAATTCACAACGGTACACTTAGAACCTTTCTCTGATCAAGCTTAAAATGATTATTTTTCTTTTTGGTTTATGCTGCAAAAACAGTTCAGGAATATTAAAACTTCTTTCGATAAAAAAAATTACTATTTCTTCTTTACTGTTCAACTCAATTTTAAAGTTTTGAAGGACATCATTGTGACTGTGAATAAGACATGCCATTTTTTATGTGGAGAGTAACTTGAATTGCTTGTTCCTCTAGTTCCTGTTAAGAAAGGTTCTATTAAAAGGATAACAAGAGAAATAAATGCTGAAAGACGATCAGAACAAAGGAAAGATAAAAATTGATATTTTCATGAATTTCTGAATTGTTGGACAAATCATTAAAATTTGTATTTGATGATTGAACTTAAAACCATGAATAACGTTTTGTATTTGATAAATGACATTTTGGTATTTCACTTATTTTTCTTTGTTGAATAAAAAAGCTATGTTTATTCCGTAAAAATGTAACTCTATTGATCTTGATCATTAAAGTCAGGTTTATAATTCCTACCTGCTTCTTAACTCCTTTATGCAAATACAAAATGGATCTTCAAACGCCAAAGCAGGACAAGCCTAGAAAATTTTGATTATCTCTACATTTTTAAAATTTATTATGTATTTTTTTTTAAATTTTGAACTCCAGTGACTAGGATCCGGATTCAATAGTTATAGAGTTTTAAGAGTAAAAAAAAGAACATTTTAGGAATTTGTTCAGGTAATAGAAATTGGCAAATTTTTTAAGAAACCATAATGAGCTGGATATGAATCAGTATCTGTTTCGATCTAATGTGAGAATAAACTTCCTTAGCGTAATTTTCATGGTATGAGTAGTAAGGGCTGGAGAGGAAGGTAGTGCAATTATCCATATCAACCTTGTTCTCATGGTGCAGACCTAAAATTAAAGGGAAGGTTGTCGTATTTTCAAGTGACCATTCATTTTAAAAAAAGGGTGGCATGGCCTATTCACAGCAGTACCATTTAAACCCCTATCTGAATTAGAATGAATAATTAATACTATACTTTTTATAAAATTTATTATTTCCTTTCTGGTTTCTATTTAGAAGTAAGAGAAACAACGAAGGAACAGTCAGAATAAACCACTTTTAAAGTGGGAAAATTTATCAGATATAGGGGTTAAGGTACTGTAGTGAGTTGATTATGCCGCTGTATAAATGGAGGATTACTTGAAATTGCAACAACAGTTGACTTTAAGATATAAATATTGAGGGGGGGGGGGGGTTAACCTGTCAGAAATGGGCTCAACCCCCTATACGCCCCTGGTTTTCTTACAATAGCAGTAATGAACATTTAATTTCCGTTTAATTTCTAGCGGATATTGGTTTTAACAAACCTCCTATGTAAATTCATTATTTTCAGATATTGATCCCCGCCAATATGGCGGATGGTGTGGATATAGATCTGTACGCGGATGTGGAACAAGAGTTCCCAAACGATGATTTCTCACAAGAGAACACTGATCTCTATGACGACGTTATTACCGCTGGAACTAAGGAGGAAAAGAAGGACGTTACTCCCAGCAAAGATATTACTCTGAGTACTAAACCTGGTCCTGTCAAGAAGGGGGATCGTGTATTTCAACTCTATGTTGGAAATCTAACCTGGTGGACCACGGACCAAGATATCCAGGATGCAGTTCAAAGCCTTGGAGTTCCAGACTTTGTCGAGGTCAAGTTCTACGAGAATCGAGCTAACGGTCAGAGTAAAGGGTTCTGCTGTATCTCTATTGGAAGTGAAGGAAGCTCCAAGAAGATAATGGAGAACCTTGCCAAGAAGGAGATGCATGGACAAAACCCTGTTGTCACCTACGCTACGAAACAAGCGTTGTCCCAATTTGAGTCTCAGTCGAAAACTCGTCCTCCCACACAGCCTCCTGCGGGGGCTAGACCTCCTCCTCCTGGTTTACCTCCTCCAAGTTTCCGACCTCAGGCAGGACGGCCAGGACCTCCAGGGCTACCTCCACCAGGTATGCCACCTCCCGGATACAGACAGCCTCCACCAGGTCTCCGAGGTCCTCCTCCCATCAGTCAACCACCTCCAGGACTTATGACAGTCCGAGGACCTCCTCCTGCAGTTCGTGGTCCTCCCCCTGGTCATCTCCCTCACGGTGTTCACGTAGGACCTCCTCCAGTCATGCATGGTCCTCCACCAGTTACTGGTCCTCCCCCAGGCTTAGCCGGTCGTCCGCCGCCAATCGCCGGTGTTCACGTCAATCCCGCATTTTTCCCCGGCGGAGCACCACTTGTCTACCATGAACCTCACGGTTTGTCGGAACCAGAGTTTGAGGAAATTATGTCAAGGAACCGTACTGTATCCAGCAGTGCAATAGCCCGTGCAGTACAGGACGCTGCCAACGGAGAATATGCGAGTGCCATCGAGACCCTGGTCACTGCTATATCTTTGATTAAGCAGAGTAAGGTTGCCAACGATGAGAGATGCAAGATCTTGATTACATCTCTACAGGATACACTGCACGGTATTGAGAGTAAGAGCTATGGATCCAGGGGACATCATTCAAGATCTCCGGACAGAAGACATCGATCCTACGGTCGCCATCATACTCCGGATCGTTACAGAGATAGATCTCCTAGGTATGACGATCGGTACCGAGAGCGATCTCGTAGTCGAGACAGGGAGCGCGATTATCGTCGAGATGATAAGTACTACGATGATAGATATCGTGGTAGGGAGAGAGAACGTCCAAGGGGAGACCCTGAGCGTGAGAGAGAACGAGAACGTGGTCCAGACCATCCTGAATCCAGTAGCAGGGTGATCAAGGAGGAACCTAGGGATCGGGAGAGGAGGGATGAACGTGTAGAACGGGAGAGGAGATAAATGATCTCCTAGATCAAATTTTACCCTTGATAATAATTCTTTAAAAACACGTGAAATAATATGATCCGAATGTTCCTTTTGTGTGGTTTCCATCCTCATTCAACTTAGGATGGATGCATCTTTCAAACAAAGAAGAAAATTCGCTTTTAGTGATTCGTTAATGTCAAAACTTAAAACAGATAATCCTGAAGAAAATTTAATCGATCGTTTAAAAGAACCTGCAGAAATCCCAACACCATTTCTTCTCTTAATTATTTTCTGTAATTCAATAAAGATGTGTTGATAACTATTGTTGTTTTCTCTGTACTAAAGCAGTGAAAGTAGAACGTAATTAAGTTTTCGTTGGTATTTTTACTGCTTTCTATATAATTTATTTTATTGTTTGTTGGGTTTTGGATTATTTTAATATTATGGGGGGGAAAATTAACGTATTTCTATGGAAGGGGGCTTATTTTCTTTGTGCCAGCAACGTCTGTGATATAAATGTGAAAAATCAGTACCTGTCATTACTCATTGTACCTGAAATTTTTTTAGTTTTACATTTGGTTATTTCAATTATTTATTCTTTAGAAGTTAAATAGTTTTACTGAAAGGCCCGCTAAACAAAAGTTATTTATCCACCTAAATAATAATTAAAGCCTTATATGACGAATGTAAAGGTTGTGTACATGTATGTATATATCATCATACTGCCGTACAACTGTACACCTGGGCTTGTCTGGGTCAACTATTATCATTTTACCGATTTTTAAACTTTGATTTCTCCTGTGAGGGATTTTTTTTAAATGCATGTCGTGTTGTAAACCTAGGCCTGTCTAGGTAACTATATCAACGGATACAGTAGTAAGCTACAAATATTGGAACAATTGTCGTCCTCTTTCTTTCTTAACCCTATGATTATTAGATTTTTTAATTGTCCTTATTTTTTAAAAATATGCCCTTATGCTCTATAAAAACTTGAAATTACTGACATTTCTTGATGAAAAAGAATGAAGAAAGACCGTAAGACGTCAATCATTCCAAAGTTTTTTGTTACTATTGTATATTTACATATGAGAGAAACGAGTGTGTATTTTTGTGAAATAACGAAACAGCTGTTTTCACAGATTTGTATCTCCTTCAATCAAAAGTTTCTATCTTGGTTATCGAGTTCCATGGTTTTATTTAAAAGTTCCGGTTTCTTATTATATTTAGCTTAGATCAAGAGACATGGTCAAATCTTGGAATTTATTGGGGTTTTATAATCTATACAATTTACAGCATACTCGCACATACTCAGATTCTTTTCTCATTGATATTTGTCATGGCATGCATTATATTTACGACCCCATTCTGAATATGAGGGTGTGGGGTGATTTGACGAAAATATTAGTATTATTTGCAGGGGTATATGTTTTCCTGAATTTTGGTTGATTTTTTAAAAACAAAGGTTTTCTACTGGTACCATTGTGTTCATATGGTTCAGACAATTTTCTACTTTTCTGTTGGAAAATATAACAAAATTGGGACAAAGAGTTATTTTGTTATGGGGTGGAAAATATATATCCTTGAGTTATTATAAGGATACTACCACTTGTTTATGAAATTATTATGTCTGTACACTCGGGTTTTGTCCGAGTAGATGGAGTTAAAGAGATAGAGAGTTAAACCTGGGGTTCATCGCTATACTCTAATATAGAGATGAAACCCTGGACGGATATAAGAAACCTGTGGTTTCATCGGTTGTTTCTAATTTACATTTGAACCCCTGGACAGAATCTGTAAACCTGGAGTTTCATCCGTATACTCTAGTTTAAGAGATAAAAGCCTGGACAGAATCTGTTAACCTAGGGTTTCATTCATTACTCTAGTTAAGAGATGAAACCCTGGATGGATCTGTAAACTTGTGGTTTCATTTGCATACTCTAGTATAGAGAAGAAACCCTGTATGGAATCTGTAATCCTGGGGATTCATCTGTATATTCAAGTATAGAGATATAATCTGTAAACCCGGGGTTTCTTTGGTATACTCTAGTATAGAAGAAACCCTGGATGGAATCTGTAAACTTTGGTATGCCTGGGTAAACCCAATTGGTAAGAGATATATATATTTATAAAATTGAAATGAAATCTTTAAGTCTAGAGGTTTGTCTGAGTAAACCCAATTGGTAAGATATTTATATTTATATATATTTATGAAGCTGAATTGAGATTTGTAAACCTAGGTTTGTCTGGGTAAAGCCAATTAGTGGGTATGCATACTTATAAAGTTGAACCAAATGTGTCTTAAAAGAATTCTGATTCTACGACTTAAAATCTTCTTTGTTGAGTAAATTGTCTTCCGAATCAAAGGCTTTATGTACATTGTACATCTAATCGATTACTATTTTTGAGTTGAAGATTTTTAACTTTAAATAACTCCAGGTAGGAGTAGTTGTAAGCTCAGTTCTAGTATTCCTAAAATGTAAATAAGATTTTTTTTTTCTTTGAAGCAAACTATAATCAATAATCTTATTTGTATCCTTCACACACACAAAAATATAGTATTAATATCTGGTGAAAAGAAATACTCAATCATGATTGTTACATTTAAAAACTTAAAAATTACGGGGGGAAAAATTTAAATGTTGACCCATGGTTTTTATGCAATTTTTTTCTTTCTTTACAATTAAACTTTCTTGTAAAAGCCGTGTGAATTCTGATGCCCCCCCCCCCCCAGTGCTCTTTAGAATCCATTTAATCTTGATTCGGATCTGGGTCATGAAAATTTATCTTTAGTTATTTTTATGCTAAAAGTTAATGAACCAATTAGATATAAGGACATTTTTTAAACAGTTCAAATTTGAGTTTTGAGAGCCATCGTTTTTGTTGCAGCTTTTGTTGGATATTTTGACCCTTTGATCCGGATCCGTGGATCCTTATATTTTTGCGGATCCGGATCGAATAAGCCTAAATGTTGCGGATCCAACAGATCCGGATCCTCAGCACTGCTCATAAATATATTGATATAATCGAATTGTTGAATTTCTATGTTTTTTCCTCATAAAAATGCTCCATTTCGTTTTGATCCGGATCCAGCTTAAAAAACATCAAAGTTTTGTTAATTTCTAATTTCTTCTTTAGAAACTAATCTTCTGATAGAAACTTGATTTACTAATCTATTATATCTTAAAGATATATCTCTAGAAAGTTTTTTTTATGTTTTGCTTGAATGTTCCACCCGAGTACATAACTTTGCTGATCCGGATCTGCAAGGAGTATAAACAAGGAAGTTACGAATTTCCAGGGGGAGGGTTTGCAAAAAATCTGTCTCAAATCTTGTAACGTCTATGAATATTAAATTACAAAACTATTTATTTTGTACAGGGTGTCCCACATCATGTTAAATCGTCAATGGGTCTAAATTACGATTTTCGGGACTAATGAAAAAATAAGAAGATTGAATTATTTTGAAAAAATTGAAAAAGGCCAATATAAAAATATTCTTGCAAAAAATGCTAGGCTCTTCGAGTATTACGTGTTCGATTTGACGTCAAAGCTTGGAGATAATCTAATATGATATGGGACGCTCTGTAAATGATAAATAATAATATCAATGAAGAGTTACATGAAATCACGTTGACAGTTTTTAACTAATATTTTTTTCAGGGAGATTATGTACGAAGAAGTTCCGTTTCAGTTTTCCAAAACCCTGGAACCAGTCTACAACAACGTATAATCTAGTTTCAAGAATATGTTGCTCCGATTTCCGAACTTTCGGTGAAGTCGTCTTTGTTCTGGAAGCCTCATTCCGATCCATCCAACATGGCGACTAGTTTGTCGGCATTGTTTATTGTTTAAACAAATGTAGTTATTCTTGTGAAAATTCATCCTATATCGTGTCAACATCTCAGTTTTTGTACAGTTTTTTTTATTGAACTTCTTATTTCGGATTTGCCGAAAGTGTTAAACTAATTTTAGTTGTGAAGATTTCAGTAATTAATTTAAGTTCACAGCGGCCAAAGTTTAAGTTCATATCTTATTGTTAGTTTTTATTCATTTTGTTATTGAATGTTATTGTACACTTTTAAATCAGAGGCGTTTATAGGAGGGGGGGGGGGGTTAACACATGGTAGAACTTATCTTTAAAATTTTCATATTTTGAGTGGGGAAATTTTTCTGTTTTCTGTTCTACCTGCCAAATAATCAGCAATAAACACCATACTAGCATTCATCCTGTCAGACTCATCCAGCATTATCTGTAGGGAAGAAGTATGTTTTATTAAAGGGATTGTGAACTTATTTGTAAACTAGCTTTGAGAACCCAGCGTTGTCGAGGTACTCAAAGTTACTCCCTCCGTTTACCCGCGTTTAGTTGTAAATCAAGATTTTAGCGATTTTTCCCTTTGAAAAGGGACCCACTCAACTAAGAATCTGAAAACTAAGAACCAGCTAAGAACACTCCCTTGGTTCTTCCGAGTTCCTTGATAAAAATTTGAGGCAAACCAGTTAAGGGGTTCATGGGTTATGATCGTACATACAAACAAACAAACATATGTAGATTACAACTTTATAGGAGATACACATAACATCAGTATTTTTGGATTTAAAAAAGAACTTAGTCAGTCTTGTCGCGTAAATGGATGGCCCTGAATATCTAATCCCATATCTGTCGTAGACCTTAGATATTTCAAACTATGAATTTCTGTTAGATCAAATAATTTGAGTTTGTCAAATAAATAATTCCTTTGCATGGAAACCCAAATTTTCTGTCAAAATATCGATGATTTTGGCCTTTAAAAGCATAAAACTGGCTTAGTGATGTTGTTAATTCCTAAAATCATAAGTAATACTATGTTAATTTGCTAATAGTTGAGCAATCCCTTTAAATCTTACATTTTTCTGCTCTGTCTCGTAGGGTAGCTCCAGGTAGATGAATAGGTAAGCTCCGCCAACTACATACAGCATAAGAAGGACGAAGAGACCGAATGAATTTGTAATTAGATATTTCACAAAAGAACTAAATCTACACTTCTTTTTTTCTGTCTCCATTTTCAACACTTATTGTAATCTTTTGAAAAAGTAAAATTAAGTTTAAAAAATTTCAAGATTTTTGTAATTTGACTGTTGGAGACATTTTAGATTTGAAACTTACTGGTAGGTTTTAATATACATGGTGTCCCACGAAACATGACAGTATGCAAGACGACTTGAATATCGTCTTGGTTGTTGATATAATTTGCTGCATTTTTTTGTCAACCTAATTTTAGAAGTAAATTTCTAGAGATAATAATTACAATATTCTCCTTGTCCTGCCATTTCCAAAATGTGGTCTGCATTTTTTGTGCTTTCAATATTGCCCGAGATATGAGCAATTTCGTTCAGATTTCGACAATTTTGCTTTTATTTAACAAAATTGAGATCTGAACCAAACTCTTTATATCTCCGGTAATATTGAAAGCACAAAAAACGCAGACCACTTTTTGGAAACGCCAGGGCTAGGAGAATTATGTGATAATTGTTACGAGAATCATACATGTTAAAGTAGATAGAAGACTAAATGTCACAAATAAATTCAAATATCAAAGACGACTTTCAAGTCGTCTTGCTATTGTCATGTTTAATGGGACACCCTGTATCAGGAAAAATTGCGGTTTTTTTGGGTGAAAATGGAAATTGATTTTGAATTTATAGCACCGTTTCTATGTTCTTCTTGATCAGAGGAAGAAATCAAAATTATAAAAATAAACCGGCAAAAATCTACTAAAGCAGTCACGGTAATAAACAGCTAACAAATTTGGATAAAAGCAAGGCAACAGTTCAAGCATACAATTTTTTTAATAAAAAAAATAATTTAATTTTTTTTCAAAATATTTACATCGCATGGTCAATTTTTGCATACGAAATCATCGGTAATGAAAATATATATTTAAATATATAAAATAATAGTTTGTTTCATAGATTGCTCTATTTTTTTGCTTTAATTTGAAGTGTGCTATATAATATGTAAATGGAATGGTTTAAACGGAGGACTGAACAGAAAATAAAGCAAAGCAGAACTTTCAAATAATTACGTAAGTAGTCAACGATACCACCCCCTGCTACCGTGTTACATAGGAACAAGGATCAACATACACATATAACCCCTGTCCTCCAATCCTGCATCAAATATTCATAGATTCAAACTCAACCTATCTATTATTCATAGATTCAAACTCAACCTTATAAACTTCACTTTGGAAAAACTATTTTTTTTAAATATAATTTAATTTGAATTTACCGATTGAAAATTATTTGAACTTTTAGCTAATGTTCCAAAGTTTAAAGTGCTTAGAAATGAAGAAATCTTAGTATATTTTATTACCCACAACGCATGAGACTTTTTTGACGACCTAAAGTATATTTCTGTAGAGAACTGTGTTTAGATCATTTGTACATAAATCTTACGTAATAACTCAAGATAATATATCTTAACACATAGTTATCAAAGGTTAAAAAAATAAGTATTATAAATTAGATTAACAGTCGGAAGGTTGAATAAGTCTTCTATTGGTATTCTCAATTATTTGGAAGAAAAAGTATACAGCTATAAATGAAAGAAATATGACTGGATTCATATTATATACTGGGTTGCCAATAAAGGATGAGACTGTAAGCTTGAAACTCTAAAGTTATTACGATCCCAAGGTTAGATTGTATGTTCTGCTTTAAAGGGAGTGTTCGCGAAAAATGAAAGGGGGTATAGGCTTAATGCGATAAAAAAGCGCTTTTGATCGCTACTAATCTTACTTCTATCTGTTGCGTCTATAAGGAGAAAAAACGACTAATAACGAATAACTTAGTATCCATACAAATTCAGAAAGATGCAACATACGACTTAGACCGTAAAAAGATCTATTTAATTTCAAACAAATCATTTAGATATTACAAGCTATGGTCATCGATTATCTTCGCCACATCTGTATATAGTTGATTTTTCATAATTTGCTCTGATTTTATTTTAAAAAATAATATTTATCTTACAACTTGTTTTCGAACATTCCTGGAAAATATGAAAATGTCGTCTTCATTACCAAAAATCCTCGAAACAGGAATAAATGTTTTTATAAGTAACTCTCAGATCATAACAATTAAAATATAGTACGAAAATTCAACTATATACAAATGTGGCAAAAGATAATCGATGACTAAAGGTTGTAATATCTGAATGATTTGTTTGAAATTAAATTGATTTTTTACGGTCTAAGTCGTATGTTGCATCTTTCTGAATTTGTATGGACACTACGTTCTTCAGTATTAGTCGTTTTTAACAATTTTCTCCTTATAGACGCAACAGATAGAAGTAAGATTAGTAGCGATCAACAGCGCTTTTTTATCGCATTAAGCCTATACCCCCTTTCATTTTTCGCGAACACTCCCTTTAATATTGTCTATTTAATAGCTTATTAAATGATTGATAGAGCAAAGAAAGAAATAAGTTGATAGTTGCTGCAGGAAATCATGAAGAAAGGGAATATATACAGTTTTGATTCTGTAAAGTCGTCAGTGATGTCTCCTCTTTTGTGGGTAACCATGTATGTATATCGACTAATGAGTAACTCTTTTTTGAGTAATCCTTATACTTGATAATGGTTTCTAGGGGTTGTATTTTAAACAAACCAAGAAATGGTGCACTCGTAGAAAGATAGATTTATTGTAAACATTTCTGTCAAGTTCTGAAGAAAAAAAATCAAGTCCAATCGGTGTTAATTACCATTGTTATATTCTCTAGATCATCAAGATTGGAGCTAAGCTGCCCCCTGGTATCTCTGGTATCCCTCCTCCACCCCCTCCACCAGCCCGTCCTGCTAAACTCTTGGAGACTGGGGAGGAGGGAGACAGTAACAGGAAGAAACCTTCTGCACCTACCAGGTCAAATATTTTAATGTTCATAATGAAAACGTTCATCATGAAAATAGGTGGGGTAATTAAGATGTCCCCTCAAACTCTAAATCTTCTAATTCCAAATTAAGCTTTGTAACCCGATTATGTAAACCTTCAATAATTTAAACCTCGATTTGTTGATCTAACGTAAGTCAAAGTTTAAAAATTAAGAATTCCAAAAAAGAGATAGATTTCTTACAGTTTTCAAGTGGGATTAGGCAACTTTTTTGGGATTCTTTAGTTCTTTTGGGTTGAAATAATAAGAGTTGCGGGTTTTGTGACGCCCTCTCCCCCCCAGTGCTCTTTAGAATCCATTTAATCTTGATTCGGATCTGGGTCATGAAAATTTATCTTTAGTTATTTTTATGCTAAAAGTTAATGAACCAATTAGATATAAGGACATTTTTTAAACAGTTCAAATTTGAGTTTTGAGAGCCATCGTTTTTGTTGCAGCTTTTGTTGGATATTTTGACCCTTTGATCCGGATCCGTGGATCCTTATATTTTTGCGGATCCGGATCGAATAAGCCTAAATGTTGCGGATCCAACAGATCCGGATCCTCAGCACTGCTCATAAATATATTGATATAATCGAATTGTTGAATTTCTATGTTTTTTCCTCATAAAAATGCTCCATTTCGTTTTGATCCGGATCCAGCTTAAAAAACATCAAAGTTTTGTTAATTTCTAATTTCTTCTTTAGAAACTAATCTTCTGATAGAAACTTGATTTACTAATCTATTATATCTTAAAGATATATCTCTAGAAAGTTTTTTTTATGTTTTGCTTGAATGTTCCACCCGAGTACATAACTTTGCTGATCCGGATCTGCAAGGAGCTAACATGTTGTTGATCTGAAGTATCTATATCCTAGCATTTCCTAATAACTATCTGTATTATCTCTGTATTTTTCAACAAATCTTCAAATGATACCCATAATAATGGGGTTAGGTATATTTTATTTTTGGATTTAGTTTTAATATGATCAATGTAGTAGCCTCTAGATACCGAGAAAATCAAATACAGTTTTTTATTCTAATTTTTCATTTCTGTTTCTGGTGAAAATTGTTTAAAACATTAAAGGGACTGTAAAGGAAAAATGAAAGGGGGTATAGGATAAAACCTAAGAATCTCAGGCGTTAATCGATATATATCGGATGTTCCTGTCTCGAGAAATTGGAATAAAACTGTGTCAAATTTATACGAAAATTTATATATATGCAATTTGTATAAGTATTAAACAGATCATATTCAACAAATACGCAAGCAATTTAAAAACGACGATATCCCACAGGTGCCTGAGAATCTCAGGTTTGCTCCTATTATAATTTTTTAATTTTTATTTTGCATTTTTGATAGATATAATTGATGATGTAATTACATGTAGTCCGTATTACGTCACCAGAACTTCAGTCAATGGAAGTGCAGTATCGTTGTCACGTGATACATACGGTAATCACGTGACCAGTATACTGCACTGCCATTTGCTGAAGTTCTGGTGACGTAATACAGACTATATGTAATAATATTATCAATAATATCATCTTTAAATGCAAAATAAAAGTAAAAAATAATAGTTGGAGCAAACCTGAGATTCTCAGGCTCCTGTGGGATATCGTAATTTTCAGATTGATTACGTATTTGTTGAATATGATCTGTTTAATACTACAACTTTAATACAAAATTGCATATATACGAATTTTCGTATAAATTTGACACAGTTTTATATCAATTTCTCGAGACTGGAACATCAGATAGACGTTTTATATGTATCGTTCAACTCCCGAGATTCTCAGGTTTCAGCCTTTACCCCCTTTCATTTTTATTTTTCCTTTACAGTCCCTTTAAGTGAATATTTAAAACTTAAAATTTTTCAAGAAATGACAGTTTTTCATTTTTAGTCGCAGTAACGAGTGTTTTTTCCATTGACCCTTTAGATGAAAACAATTGAATTCATATATGTATGCTTAATAGGATTTGTGTCTGTGAAATAACAATAATCAAAAGTATTTCAGCAAAATGTATTTTTAATGTTCATAAAAACTAGAAACTGTGTTTTTGTATCATTAGCTCAATTTCACGCACAGTTCGTCCTAGCAAATATAAACTGGGACAATCTTGACGAAATTACTATTTACCTTTTTAAATTTTTTATTTGTTTAATCTTTCACTTATATTAAAACTTCAAACCAACTTATCCTATTAACTGTTAGAGAAAGCACCGTCCAATATTGTAAATTGTGCGTGAATTTGACTAAAATGTCTTCTCTTACTTATCTAAACTGCTCAATAATTCTGATATAACGAAACCTGTTATTATGTTAGAGAAAGCACCGTCCAATATTGTAAATTGTGCGTGAATTTGACTAAAATGTCTTCTCTTACTTATCTAAACTGCTCAATAATTCTGATATTACGAAACCTGTTATTATGTTGGATTTTAAAGGAATGAAATATAAAACTTTTTCTTCGTAACCTTTTCCTTAAAATTTACGAGCCTGCGACTTTTTAAATTCTTAAATTCCCTCCTGGCGTAAAGAATAAACTTTCTGTCATTAATACAGAGGGCGAAACTTTTGAATCTTCAGCCTATGATTTCACGGTTCATTTCTCCTTCAACGGTTCAAAATATGAAATGAAAATGAAAAAATGCTGAATCGCTGGATATCTCATTAGTGGCTAGAGATGGAAAACTTGCCCAGAGAAATCAATTTATATCGCAAATCTTAAATCAATTGATTTTTTATATCTTGAAGAGGGCTGTCCTAGAAAACGATTTTTGGACATGACCATTTATTTTTCAGCAAATTTATTATTATTTATTTTTATTGTTATTTAGGGTTAGGTTAGTTTAAGACACTTTCTGGGCCGAGCGCTGCGGCCACGGGTTAGGTTAGTTAAGACACTTTCTGGGCCGAGCACTGCGGCTAGGACAGGCCAAGGGGCCGATCGCTGCGGCCACGGGTTAGGTTAAGTTGAGACACAATTCCTGTCAGACCCATGTACAAAATTGATAGGAGGGGGAGGGGGTCCAAAAATCTTTCTCTAGGAATATACCTCCTGAAGTACAATTGATATCTCAAGTCTTAAAAGCAATTTATATCTCAAATCTTGAAGATCAATTAATATCTCAAATCTTATGGATCTATGATATCTCAAATTTTGAAGATTAGTATGATAACTTGTCTTGTAGATTACTTTCTATGATCTATCTCAAATCTTAACATGTTAATTGGCATTATAATCTAGTTGCGTTATGTTTTTGTTGAAACCGCCTTAATTGGTTTCCGATCTAATAATCGAGCAGTTTTCATCAAGGTATTGATTTTTCTTGCTACACAATAAAACTTCAGGCCTCTATCATGTCCTACCAACCCTGACTTTAGATCTATACATTTTTAGGTAGAATAGAAGTCATTTCCGTTGTTCGTTATGATTTCAGCATTAATAAATAGATTCAAGACTCATTTCTTTAAGGTACTTAAGAAGCAATTTCAAGTCTCTTCATTTAAATAGTTGCATAGTCAATCTACAACGGTGCTCCGTGCTATTTAAAAGATAGGAAATATTTTGTCATCAATGTAAAAATCTCGCAATTTCTTATATTGTCTCTGGAGCATAAATCTGCAAGTCGCTTTTACGGAGAACCCAAAATTGAATATAATCAATTTTTAGCTCAAAAAAAATACCTGATTTTAAATGGTATTGTATTGAATCAGACATGTTACAGTTTTAAATAGAGGGTCACTTATATTACGTCTTCGTTGGACCACGTTTTTGAGTAAAATGATGTATAGTCATTGAAGTTGATCACACAATACTAATCATCGACCGTAATTATTGGAAACAATTAAGATCAAAAAATAAAAGATTGATTTCTCATACTGGACCCAAATTTGAGACTGGAATTTTGTTATCCTTATTTCACGCTCAATTATTACCATATGTTACTCGAAATTAATGTGAGCGAAAAGTACAAAGTATAATTGGTATTTTCTTGCCACAGTCCTAAATTGAATTTTACCTTCTATAATCATATGATGAACTCCTACAGTATTACAAAGAGGTACACTATGTAAATGAGATTGCCAAAGTATCGTAGATCGGAAATGCTGTAGGACAGAAGTAACTTTACCTACTGAAATAAAGACCAAACAAAGTATTACATTACGATGAACACACTTAAATTTTTGACAGATGACTTTATTTATAGTTTTAAAAAATCCTATTCGGTCAAAATTTTGTAATTTATTCATATGTAAGTTTGATTTTTTTATCGACTGCCAGAATTAAGATTTATTGGAAATCCAACCATGAAAACAAAAAATCCTACAATTTTTTAAATTGCAATTTGTTTGTTAAATTTAATGTACAAAGGAATAAAGAGTCAAGGTAAATGAAATATAAAAGGACTAGAATCATATTAATTCCTTCATGGAGAAATGGAAAAAAAAGCTTAAGGTCGTCATTAAAGGGACTGAAAAGGAAAAAAGAAATGAGGTATAGGATAAAACCTGAGAATCTCAGGCGTTAAACGATACGTATAAGACATCTATCTGATGTCCCTGTCTCGAGAAATTGATATGAAAGTGTGTTAATTTTATACAAAAATTCATATATATGTAATTTTGTTTAAAAAAGCAGATATCTTACTAAAAATAAGCAACGCGCAATCTGAAAACGACAATATCACACAGGAGCCAGAGAATATCAGGTTTGCTTCTATTATAATTTTTTTGCATTTTTAATAAATATAATTGATAATATTATTACATATAGTCCCTATAGTCCATATTACATCAGCAGAGTTTCAGCCAATTGTAGTTCAGTGTATTGGTCACGTGATTTCCTTCTGTATCACGTGACAACGATACTGCACTGCCATTGGCGGAAGCTCTGGTGACGTAATACAGATAATATTATCAATAATATCTATTTCAAATGCAAAATAAAAATTATATTAGGAGCAAACCCGAGATTCTCAGACTCCTGTGGGACATCGTCGTTTTCAAATTGGTTGCGTAGTTGTTGAATAAGATCTGTTTAATACGGCAACTCTTATACAGAATTGCATATATATGAATTTTCGTATTGACACATTTCATATCAATTTCTGGAGAGAGGAACATCAGATAGATGTTTTATATGTATCGTGTATAATGCCTGAGATTCTCAGGTTTCATCCTAAACCCCCTTTCTTTTTTCCTTTACAGTCCCTTTAAATTCTCATTCTTTGCGGTTATTCCTGTGCTGAAGGTCATATTTGGTTAGTTTTAACAGTTCAAAATTTTAAAAATTAAACGCTTTTAGATAAAATGGGATTAGGTTTCAGTCGGCAGGGTGAAGAAGATGAGCCTGATGAGCCTGTAGTGGTCAATGATCATAACATTCAGATAGACGAAGATATAGATTCATTGGAGGTAAAATAAACTGACAGTGGTCCCCATAAAACTATGGAATACCCAAGGAATTCATAAGGCAGAGCAAGTTTGTCATTATGAAACTAATTAAGATTAAAGACTATCTTTGCTGCCTCTCCATTTGTCCGGGAAACACTGCATTTCAAGCTTATAAGCGTTTATTCAAACGTCGTTTTACTGGTAACTGAGATATTAACGTCATCAGTCGTGTAATTCTTCTTGTTTTAAGATACAGGGTTACCCACAAAGAATGAGACTGTAAAGAGGACTAGAAACCCTTGAAATTATGTATTCTGCCTTGGATATAGTTATCTAATATATTATTTAATGATTTGGTAAAGAAACAATAAAGTTTAAGGTTGCAGGGAATCGTGAATATAAGGAAACAGACGGATTAAATTCCGCACAATCCTCTCTGAAGTCTCATCCTTTGCGTGTAACCCTGTATATAAATCATTTTAACAAACAAGACAATTATGAAATTTTCCTCAGGAGTTCAAGAAGCAGGAGAGAGAGGAAGAAGAGGAATCAATTCAAGACATTTCTTTTGAGGACGTCGACAATATTAACACAGAGGTTGTAATTCTAAACACTGTTTCAATTCTTCGATGTCTTTTAATTCTTCAAAATTCTGATTGAAATATATGGATATCACGTCAAACTAAAGACAAATGCACGTTCCATCGAAATCTTACTGTTTCAAATCAGTACTATGTAGTTGAAGAGATATTGAGAAGAAGAAAAAAATAGTTTTGAAGTTATAAAACTTTATTTTTTTCATGATTGTTCATAAAATCAGAAATAGTAGACCCACAATATCATAAAAACGTACCAGTAATGTTACATTTTAACAAATTCATTTCTCATTTTATTTCTATTTAACGAGGAACATGTCTTCTGTGGAAAATTAACTTTTTTTTCATGAAATATCCAAATGCCGATGTACTGCGCCTCTGTAAATTAATGATCTAAAATTTAACTCTTTGATTATTTCACATTTTGTGACCTAAATGAAGAGAAATTTTAAGAAAGCTTTTGAGTTTTGATTTTCAGAGGCAAAAATATCCACGGTTTTGGATCCAAATTACAAAAAAAATGCGAAAACATAAAAAAATCCGCTCAAAATACAAATTTTTAGTTTCAATGAGAGATTATTAAAACATCCCTTATCATCGAAATGTTAAATCAAGCTTTAAAAATATCCAGACGCTGCGGATACGGATCTTTCTAGATTCGTCTGAAAATTTCAAATTATTGTTTGGCCAGGAGGAACCTAGTCCAGTGAGCTACCGAACCCTGGTATATATGGTTGTGTGGGCCTGCATGATGTTCTGGATGTTAACTCTGGGCTTCGTCATGATCACTGACAATACGGCAACCATTGGCGTTGATCTCAACACTTCAAACAGGAGATCTCATACCTTGGAGAACTTAAATAAGTTTATAGGAAAGTACTTCTTTTCATGATTATCGATAAATATACTTTTGTGAATGTACTTATTCACCTACATTCTAAATTTTTTGAGTTTATTCTGTACTAGTTCATCATATTATTAATTTTTATGATACTACAGTCGTCGTCGTATATATCAATAAAATGAAGACGACTTTTACATCAATTTAGATTTATACTAAGCTTTCTAACAACATGGATACTTTATAAACAAAGAGAAGCTGGCAATTAACCTTCTCTTTCTACACGGTTAACTTGTAGTGTAAAAAGCTTATTAGAAAAGGGGGGGGGGGCACGAAACCTATTACTCTCTAGAAAATTTAAACAGTGTATAAACATAACTTAGCTAGGACGCTGTTTTTTTTGCGTGCGAACCCAAAAATATGTATATTGCATGGAGTTTTTGGTTTGTAACGGATTTGAGCAAATGTGCGCGCGCGCTTTTTGTCAAAAAATCCTACTTTTATGGCAGTAAATCAATATTAATAGCATTGATTGCACTTGAACATCTATCCTAATACTCTTGAAACAAGTATTCGCTCATAAAATTTAACTCTAAAGCCAAAAATGTCCGCGCGCGCTAACAAAAAAAAAATTTAAATGCTGTTTGTCGTTTTCATTGTATTGATATAAACTATATATTGATTTGCTTTAACTAAAAATCCTTTGTTTTCCAACAAAAAATCAAGTTCAACGTTTTTATAAAACACATTTAAAATCCACAGCAAAGGAATTGAGTGTTGGCCATAAACTTTAATCTATATATAGGGAATAGGGATACGTACATAAATGTACACAACATATTAAATCTAATGTAAAATATATTTCAGGTTTGATTGGCTCCTTCATAATTGCTCCGCTACCGATGTTGTTTCCTCCTTTGTTTCGAAGACTACGGATGAGATTCTACGTGAGGATGATATTTGGCGCTGTGGTTATCCTCTTTTACCTGTTCACCTTCCTAACAGGTATTAATTAGATACTTTTTAGTGTTAAGCTAGCGTAGGAACAGAGCTTTGCCTGGAGAATAGAGATCTAATTAATTTTTCAACCCTAGCTTTAGTTAACAAATTCAAAGCAAATCAGTCAAGAGTTATAGCAGATATTGTTTATCGATCCTAGTTGTATCCTGGATACTCCTGGTTCAAGATTATATTAATTACCTATCCTAGTTGTATATCCTGGATACTCCTGGTTTAAGATTATATTGTTTATCTATCCTAGTTGTATATCCTGGATACTCCTGGTTCAAGATTATATTGTTTATATATCCTAGTTGTATCCTGGATACTCCTGGTTCAAGGTGAGAATATGAGAAGGTTGGCAACTACTATAATCCTAGAGTTATGTGGCTCAGGTAAAGAAAATGATAAATTAGAAGAAGGTTTAAAATTTTTGATTTTGGGGGACATAGTTTGGTTCGTTTGTGAAGATTTATAGACATTAAAGAGATCATCTCACTAATACTGTGAAGTTCCAGCATTTCAGAACTAAAATCTGCAAAGTTTGCTTCTATTCTAAGGAATTGAGTTTTTGCCACAATTTCCGATTTTCTAATCCCTTTATCTTTGCAACCCAATGTTGTAGAACTTTTATATTTCAAACTAAGTATTCTGTTAGATTAAATAACCCAAGTTTGAAATATCAAAGGTTTACACCATCATTCTGCAAAGATATAGGGATTCGAATATTCAAGTTTGTGGCAAAACTCAACTCCTTTGCAATATTTTTATCTAAAGAGAATAAAAGGGGAAAAATGGTTTTTTGTTCGTTTATTGCATATATTTTTTATTGGGGTAAAACTCTGGCGTAAAATAAAAAGCAAATGTTTAAGAATAAACAATTTTAATATTTGTAAAAACTGCTCCCTCATTATATCATTTATTGAACAAAGGTTATGTTTGGATTTAGTATTTTCAGTCAATTTTCCAGCTAACCCCAAAATGAAGAGATTCCTTAAAAAACGATTTAGGGATTGTTAGGATTTTGCTGAGATATTAGTATATCGCACTGATAAAGGAAATCACATTAAATTGCTTAAGGAAAATCCTACACATTATTAAGTAACTTTAGAAAAAGGTTTCTGATTAATGTAGTTATTTTAAGAGAATTGAGCATAACCAATTATTTAATTGATGCTTTAATTATTTTATTTTGTTCAGCCTGCGTTATCATCGGTTACTGTTCCATCTTAAGAGATGAATGGTTCCGGCACCAGAACTCGAGATACAGGTTCGAGAATACAGATGGAGGGTTCGAGTTCGAGCTTCTAGTTTTCATTGGAACTGTCATCATCTTTAGGAACAAAGAAATCAATCATTTTATCATACACTAGCTGAAGTGTTCCACTTTTGAAAAAAGAATCTATGGTGTTTTTTTAGCCTATGTCACCCCCTGGGTACCCGTGGATATCCTCAAAGAATGTTAGCCAATTTGGTTCAGGTGTTTGACCAGCTATAGCTGACAAATAAATATATATGCGCACGCGAAGAGCTTATGAGCTAAACCAAGAAGATTTCCGCGGATATACTGAGCTCCCAAATACAAATTTTAGAAAACCGAACCGCGACCGAACCGAACTCAACTGAACCGAACTCAACTCAACTCAACTCAACTCAACTCAACTCAACTCAACGGAACCGAACCGAACCGAACCTCTATTGTCACTACTTACTTTTATATACCATTATTATTATTATTTAATCTGATTTTTTTAAATTTTGAATTCAAACTTTGTAAAGTCTGGAGAGTGGACTTGTAGGAACTAAACATAGACATGAAGCAGATCTAGATCTGGTAAGATCATTTATCCATCGTTTAGAAAGTACCAATGTTTGAAATGTCGTCTGCTACGTTCAGTTTATTTGATTTATTGATTGGTAAAAATAGTTTTTTTGTTAAACTAAATATATCTGTTTGACTGTTGATTGAAATTGATTGGTTGACGGTTGTGTTTAGATAAAAAGTCCTTAAAGGGACTGAAAAAGCGTAATTTCAAGTGACCCTCTATGCAAAGATTCCCATGTCCGATTCACAACGGTACCCATAAAGCTTAGTCTGATAATTTACGAATTGTATGTCATTGTTTATAATTTTGAAAACTAATTATTTTCAATTGTGGTTTCTAACCAAAAGTGACTTGCGCATTCTACTGCAGGAAAATTTAAAATAACTAAACACTTTTAAACCTAGATAAAGGACAATATCTTCCACATTATTTCAAGAAAGGTTTCAAGGTTAGAAATTTGACATCATCTTTGCATGGAGAGTGTTATTAAACGGATTGCCCGTGAGCTGCAGAGCGTAGTTTTCTGACTTGTTTTTAAAAGAAAGCTGTCAAACATTTTAAAAAGTTTTTGAAAAATTTTATATTTTTCAAATCTGTAAAGATTTGCACATATGGGTAAATATAATTTATATATTCAAAGAAATTGCGTTTTTGTCACAAACTCTGTTAATCCCTATGTCTTTGTATCCCGATGTTAAAGACCTTTGATGTTTTAAAGTATGAATTCTGTTAGCATCATTAGTTGTCAAGATTATAAAATTTGAGATTGTGAAAAAAAAATCAATTCTTATTTCAATTTGTTATAATCATTTAACCATGGTTTATTTAGCAGGGGAAGGTTTCAACCCATTTTCAAAACATTCTTCCTTATTATCTTCAATGCTGGCTTTTTCTAATCTTTCTACAACACTACTCCAGGTACACTAGTGTTTTTATAAGAAGCAGGGAATTCGGTTCATAACCATCCTGTTCCTAGTATATTGTGTAGACCACTGTATAGTATATCTAACCTGTTCCTAGTATATTGTATAGACCACTGTATACTGTATAGTATATCTAACCTGTTCCTAGTATATTGTATAGACCACTGTATACTGTATAGTATATCTAACCTGTTCCTAGTATATTGTGTAGACCACTGTATACTGTATAGTATATCTAACCTGTTCCTAGTATATTGTGTAGACCACTGTATACTGTATAGTATATCTAACCTGTTCCTAGTATATTGTGTAGACCACTGTATACTGATATAGTATATCTAACCTGTTCCTAGTATATTGTGTAGACCACTGTATACTGTATAGTATATCTAACCTGTTCCTAGTATATTGTATAGACCACTGTATACTGTATAGTATATCTAACCTGTTCCTAGGTTCCATGTTGGTTGGTTTACGTATAGACGGTGTAGACTGGAAGTTGAGAGAGAACTCAACCTTGCTATGCTCAGGAAACATATTCAACATTATTCAGTGCTTAGCAAGGGTGGGCCATAAAAGAATTTATTCTGGAATATTCGACGGAGAAAATCTGATTTAGCGGTTTGTTTACATCTATGGTTTACATTAAATTATATTAGGATAATGCCGAAACAAAGATTTACAGTTTCGACGTGAGAGGGGGGTTGATAAATATTTAAAAATAATTTATTAATTTACCTCGCTCCATTTAACCTTATATGTGTAACTTTATAACTCTGGACTGCGACCAAGGTTTGAATACTGGGTTCAATTTCATATTTGTTTTCAAACAACCCACATACAATTGTACAGCAAACGAAAATTTGTTCATTGTTTAAATTACGGAATTTGGTGTATTCTGAGTACAAAATTCTCTTATCACCTTACCTTATCTTGTTGCTTAGCAAGGAGAATTGAATACAAGGAGGGGGCGATAAGGTTTCCGTACACTTTGCTGTGACGTTTTTGGACTGCTGAAGAACTAGTGTTTTTGCGTAACAACAATAATAAAGGCAGCCGATCTAATGTAAACAAACATGAGTTAGTATACGGTGAATCTTCATCTAACGCCAGAGATGCGCCAGATGTCTGATTACCATTTGTGTTAATGTTTACAATCTTTGTTATTGTTGTTACGCAAAAACTAGTTCTTCAGCAGTCCAAAAACGTCACAGCAAAGTGTACGGAAACCTTATCGCCCCCTCCTTCTATTCAATTCTCCTTGGTGCTTAGGATCCATTTTATTTTGATGCGGATCCGGACCCAGGTTATGAACATTTCTTAAAGATTATTGATTGACATCACTAGACAGTTCCGATTTTTATTCTTCTTTTTTCTCTTATTTATATGCTAAAACTTGATACACCATTTAGAGATTATATGGTTTTTAATAATCTCTTTTTTTAACATTTGAGATTTAGGTTTGAGAGCAAAAAGTTTCTTTTTACAGTTTTTGGTTGATATTTTGTCCCTAGGATCCGGATCCGTGGTTCCGCATATTTTTGCGGATCCGGATCCAGGAAGCCAAAATCTTGCGGACCAAATTCTAAGCACTGCTTCAGATTATGCCTTCATAAATACTCTATGTTTTTTAACACTTTTCTACAGAGATACCCATAAAGGATGAGATTCCGAACGATTAAGAAGTATGTTTTTAAATTTTGAGTGATAAGTTTATGATTTTGAATATGAAATGTCGGTTGCCGATTTTTTATTGATAAAAGGTGTTGAATATGAATTTTATTTAGTCCTATACAACAGAATATCCTACGGAAACAGCCTCTTACCAAACGAATTATTGAAGGCAGGAACATATTTATTTAAACCACCAGGTTGCGAGGATATAGGGATGGGGAAATTTTGACTAAAAGTCAATTCCT
Organism: Eurytemora carolleeae; assembly: GCF_000591075.1. NCBI lineage: Eukaryota > Metazoa > Arthropoda > Copepoda > Calanoida > Temoridae > Eurytemora > Eurytemora carolleeae. Next base: position 33,475 of record NW_019396367.1, on the reverse strand, counting down.
TTAATAGATATCGGAAACGAGTTCAATCATTTCTCTAGTGCGCTGGTTCAAGTAGTAGACTATAGGGGTTCAACTATGTCTACGTAGTACAACTTTTCATTAGTCCCAGAGATATCAGAGCTATAAATAACTAATAAATATGTTACCAAACAGGGATGCTCTCAGTTCCATTGTTTAGAAGAAGATTGTGATCATCTTAATCTGAAAACTCTTCTATAATCCTAATCCATTTCATGAGTGGATAAATTCATTAAGAGATCATATACCTTCTTGGTTTAAACATTTCTGTGCTTATGTTTTGCTCCGATAGGTTGTTATGCTAATGCTAGTTTATATTCTCTTTTTTATGAAGTTGAGCCAAGTCGCTGAACTTTCTACCGTTGATTCAAATGCCTGTATAGTTCTGGCAGTTTAGTTGTTTAGATAAGAACATGCAGACGAAAACTGAATCACCGATTCAAGATCCCATGCTCTATAGATGATAACTAGTAACTAAGTAAAAGTATTTGAATCTTCGGTAGGCAATTCAGCGACCTTGCTCAAATTCATTAAATTCGATCCTAGAATATTTTCTAAATTTGATCAAAGATTTATTGTAAACATGAATTAAAAATTATTCGTTGATAACTACGAAACTTGTCCGTTGATTTTAGAAACCTCAAAATTTCAGCATGAATTAATTTTATGAATTTCAGATAATATTTGTTGACTACTAGCTTTTATGTAATTAATTTAAACTATAGTTATGTTATATAGAAAATTGTTAAGAAGTTCAAAAATTGTTCTGTGAGAAAAAAAATTGTAAATGTAAATAGATACTTAAATAAAATTGGTGATAAAACTAAGAAAATTTACTTACTCTCCCCTTACCAACTGCGTTCAGTTTCAATTTTAGAATAATTTCGTTTTGCCATAGAATTCAAATATCTTTAAAACAGAGAAGTCCTGATTATACTTTTCATTGAAATCGCATCTACCGACAAAAAGTAAAAAAAGAGTAAAATGTGACAACCTGCTGGAAGAAGGACCGAACTGTTGGATCTAGGCTTGTTCAAGAGGGGTTTAGCTCCATAAAGAGCCTCTCCTCTTATAAAAGTTAATATATTTAAGCNTGAGTACTGAGTACTTCACCTTTTGAGCGGATGTGAGTTTGATTAATGTATAAAATTAACTAATTGTGGGAAATTTTGTCATTAAACTAAACTAGAAATGATTGGTAATAAGTAGATATACGTTTCTGCGTACTAACTGTCTTTAAGCGTATGAAAACACAAATGAGAATAAAATTTAGCCTAATATTTTTCTTTAAAGCGGGTTTAAGTTTATAACTGCTAATAGTTGGTGTTAGAATAAATAAAACTATAGTAACAAACGTATACGTCTAACACAATCTGTTTTTTGTATGAATTTCTTTTAGTTCTCATAAGCCTCTAGTTTTCTCTAACATTTTCGACTAGACTGGACAGCAGAAGTTTACAAGATATTATGCGTTGATGTAAATGGAGGCAAATTCTACTTTTTTGTTATTGCTTGAACGTATATTAAGATTTTATATTTTAACAGCTTTCATTTATTCAAGATAACAATGCATGTTGCGCAGTGAAAAACAGAGCTTCCATGACCTTTTCTAGATTAGTTCCATGAGATCATTTTATGGAAATCCCCGTTCTAGACTGCATATAGGATAATAGCTTCTCGACTTCTCAAGGACGGATTTAATAATCCGCCCACATCTAAATCTCTTCTGGATTCCCAGAAAAAAAATTGAGGAAAATCGAAATTAGCGAAAACAGAACTTTCAGTATGATGGATATCCGGCTAAGCCTAAACTTTATTCTTTATGTCATATAACAGAAATGTTGGAATAAAGCGTTGATCTCCGTCTTATGCAGATCTACGAATCAATATAATTCATCTTCGTTATCCCGTGACGGTTATACCCTGAAGGTATTAATTTATTGTTTGCTCTAGTTAATAGATAAAATTATATATCTTCCCTAGGAGCCCTAGTACACTCAATTAAATTTCCGACTTAAGTTGGGCAAATTATGTGGATTTTGATTTAGTTGTAATTGAATTAATTTCGCGTACAAACAGATCACTTTGCCTTTCGTCCTTTAAACGTTATATTTAATGAAGCTTTCTATACATTTTTTCCTAAACTGGCAGGACACGTCTTGTTTGTTAAACAGTGGAATCATTGTCTTATTTATATTCTTGTATCATGAAATGTTATTCTAGATTTTGGTAATTTATTTCTAAAATTATAAAATTTTATAAATCAGTGTCAACAAGCAGAAATTATTAAATCTTCATCGACTTCTCCTGAAAGTACGAACGAAGATGGCAGTCTGTTTAGAGTTTTCTGGTCACTATACTGAATAAAAACATTTGGCTGGGAATATGACTTTGTAATGTTAGAAACCTAGTTAATTTGCAATATCAAGAAGGAAACTTGAGACTTCTTAAAGGTTGGATTTCCTGTTTCAACCATTGAACCATATTTGTACAGAACATTAATACCTTTTGCAATGAATATACCCAAATAATAAGAACTAAAAGTCTTCGAACTGATTTACGTGTTTGTTCTCTGATTTACTTTTTTTTCATTTTTTTAGAAATAATACATGTCAGGCCCGTAGCTGGGGGAGAGGCAGTTGCCACCCCTTTCCCAGAAATGGGGGGCCCATTATCTGAGACTCTTGAGACAAAAAAAAAACGAATGCGAAAAAAAAGTGAAGGAAGAGGCAAGAAATTATAAAAAATTACCAGTAATACGTGTTAAAGGTAATTTTTTGAAAGTTCATTTCTTTCAGAAATAAATGAGTCGATAGAAGAAAACAGTTTTCAATTATTTCTTGTATTTGATTAACTTTTCCTTCTTCATTCTTTTTATAAGTTAATACTAGCAAAATATATCGATATGGAGACAAATCGAAATTGAATATAAAATGATGATAAGTACTTTCTCAAGTGGTAACTTACCAATGGTGCTATTTCCCAAGCGGCCGGCAACTTCCCAAGTCTGTCCTAGCCCGCAGTCCTACTCAGTAACTCCATGAAAATTAAAGTAACGAAAATGGCAGACCACAATTTGGAAATCTTTAGACTAACTTTTTGGAGTTAACTTTTCAAATTGGAATATAAAAATTGGGATTAGATAAAATGCCGCGTAGAAAAAAGACGATGCGGACGTCAAAAGGTTATTCCCATATATTCACTAATTGTTCATATTTACAGACGAACTTAAATATGATACTATTGCACCCGTTTTCTTAGAAAAAAATTTATGGATATGTATATTAATCCTATATGTAGCCCTGTATTCTCAGTATCTAGTCTATTCTCCGACTTCCTACTTTACCAACCGGTATTTAGCCTGGCGCCTCTTTACCCCTGGCGCCTGGCGCCTAAGCGTTCGTTGAAAACCTGCCTTTACAGATAGCATTGGCTCAGTGTTAAACAAACGTTGCTGTACAAAACATACCAAGGTTAGACTATCATTTTAATTATTAGTATCGAAACAAAAATAACATTTTTATTCACTGAGGTTTAAGGTCATATATTAGATACATAAATAATAGATAAACTTTTAATTTTAAATTAGATCAAATAAATATTTTTGCTATTTGCATTACACGGCAACACGGAACCAACTTCAGACCGGAACCTAGACAAAGGTTTTTGTTATACAACCTTTTTAAAAATAAAAAATCAAATAAACATTTTTTAAATAGATAGTTAGAATAAGCATTTTAAGATATTTTATATAGCAAGATATACAACAATAAAACCTTAACTTTTTAATCTAAAAAAAAACAAAAATCCTATTTGGAATAATTTACAACCCTGTTTAAAGTATCATGAATTTTTCAGCCCATAGCAAGTTATTATTTTTAAAGTAATACATAAATAGAGCCTTAACTTTTTAATCTTTAATCTCTACATATAAACATTTTATCAAATCCCCCCCCCCCCCCAACAACTAAAAAAATAGTTTTTAGAATAATTTACAACCCTGTTTTTGCAGTTTCGTGCATTATTAAGCCATTTTTATTTAGTGAAGTATTATAATTATTATTATTCCCATGTTTAGATGAAGATGATAATTGTTATCTGCTGCTTGATGGGCGTGGCTATGTCCCGGCCTGGAGGGTATACTGGTATTGGAGGCGTGTACAAGAATATGAACCAGAAGGCGGACTATATGTCTCACGCTAAGAAAGCTTGTAAGATAATATTTTTTTATAAAAAAGGAAAGCTTGCGAATTAAATGTCTTACTTATAAAAATATTTGTGTCACTATGTGAAAGGTTACTTCCGGTTTCACTGTTTTTCTAAAAGATGGAAATGTTTTTCGTTGGCTTTCCGGTCGGAACTGAAACTAAAACTAGTCGTTTATGACACTCCAGCGGAAAAATTTGCCTATTGCCTCTTAAACCTCACCACTGTCGAACTTTGTGAACAATTCCTTTAATATTGCTAAACTATGGTATGATATATTTCAGCCCAGATGGCCCTCGACCTGTTTAATGACGAGTCCCTCACTCTAGGAGAGGAGGAAAGATCTGCTCGTGCCACCAGGTAACCTGGAAAACTGAGGAGGGGGGCGTTCGGCTCTTCCCCCCCCCTTTCTCAAATGAACTCACTACGACCCAACAAGATGATGCTCTCATGCTAAAATATAGCAGTATTTTACCAATGACTTCTTTTCTGCTAAAACTAGAAACAAGCGCGTTGCAATTTAAAATTGTATGTCCCTAGGGCTAAGAAAAGGCCAAGGCGTTGCACTCTCCACTAACTGCTTCTATATCTACGGTTAGAGTAGTGCACAGATTACTGCAGAATACACCGAAAGCTTAGTTGAGGGTGGTTGCGACTCTTTAAAGTGGAGGCTGTCTAAAAATTTTCAGAATAATTTTCCCAGTTGTCAAGATCTCAGTGAACTGCAGGCATAATTTCAATTGACGAAAAAGAGTTGTATGTCCTATTCATAACGGTACCCTTAAAACCACTATCTGAGTAACAATGAGGAAGATATCGGTGTTTTCTCGCTTAAAAGTGTTGAATTCTGATAATTTCCTTCATTGTTTTCAAGCATGAACTTTACCGAGAAACAACATTTAAAAGTAATCAATATTCAAATAGAGAAATAAAGATATCTCTCTCATATTCATCTTTGATCAAACAAAATTTTAAAGGGAACCATTTAGAAATAAATTTTTTACTCTACAATTGAAGGATTACTTGAAACTACGTGACTAGTCACTTTAAAGGGTCACATTTATATTTCTCAAATTTTCCGGGCATGTCCAAATATTTTCTTTCTTTGATTTCTCAGCAAACCCTTATTTGCGCTTGTGATATTATAATGTAACATGAATACCATTGGAAACCATAGACAGCAAGGGAAGGTATCACTGATGCAACTTTGTAACCTCGAAGCTTCTCTAGTTTTGAATTTACGCTCAAGATAAACCAAATTCATTCGTTGCATTTTATTATTTTTTTCAAAACATTTTAGTTCTTCTCACAAGCTGTTCAATAAGCGGAGTTATGATTGAAATTATATAAAATTTTTAATCTGACATGCTATTTACTTTAGTTTGACGTGAAGTACGAATAGTTTTGAATATTTTTCAAAACTAATAAACTAAGTTAGAGAGACAGCTGGAAATTTCTATTAAGACTATTTTAAAATTGGATTTCCCTTGTAACAATATAAATTATTTAAGTTGGGATTTTAAAAATAAAAAAATAATCCACAAGCAAAGTTCACATAAAATACTAAAATTTTTATCATTATTTATATTATTATATTTTTAATGATAATGTTTCTGCATAATTTAATCTAAAACATTAAACCAAAAATAAGTCTACAAGTTTTGTTCTTAGTTTTTTAAATCATGCTGGTCGTGATTTTGAATTATATTATGATGTTGATGACCTTTAACCCAAACAAGTTTAAGACGCACTTAACAACTTTAGTCACCTTTGAGAAACTATGACTAGGAAAGATTACAACAAGTATTTTCATGGTTATTCCGACTTTCTCTAAAACAATGCTGGGATTTTAAATTTTATTCCGTCCTTGGCTGAAGGCTATGCATTAAAGTAAAGGAACTGAATTCTTGTCATAGAATCTGATTTTATAATCTCTATATCTTTGCAACAAAATATTTCAAACATTCTGTTAATTCCTAATATCTTATTTTAAATTTTAACAGTTTTACAAAGATATATGGATTGGAAAATTTTAGTTTGTGGCAAACACTCAGTTTCTTTTTAAATTTTTTACTTTTTAACACCCTGTCAAAGCTTTTTGATAACTTCTATGTGTATCTAATTTAGCATTAACGATGTATTTGATAGAACGAGAACGATTTTTGTATTCTACTCTACCGGTTCTGAATATGAACAAGTTCTAATTCTTCTAAATATTTTGAGTTTATATACTCTACTCTAATTCTAATTCTTCTAAATATTTAGAGTTTATATACTCTACTCTAATTCTAATTCTTCTAAATATTTAGAGTTTATATAGTCTACTCATGTTCTAATTCTTCTAAAATCTAAATATTTAGAGTTTATATTCTCTACTCATGTTCTAATATTTCTAAATATTTAGTGTTTATGTTCCTTCCTTCTTCACCAGCCAGCCCCAGCAGGTCGCAGTTGACCCAATAGAGCTAGCTGCTGCTGCTGAGTTCCCTGCCCTCGTCAGATCTGAGAGAGCTGGTCTTGCACAGGCCCAGGTATACTATACAAACTTTTTTAACAAAATTTTTTTTTGATAATTCTAAGCAAGCGTTGATGTATAATTTGCCCTTTTAAATAAATGCTGTAAAAAATTTATGATCATAGTATTCTCTTTAAAACCATTATCATAGAGAAAAGGATAAAAAAATTCAATTCCTAAACTTTGCAGCCGGAGAACTTCATTCTCAAATATAAAACAAACTGGGACCTCATTTAACAGATTGATAATATCTTTAAATTTTTGAGCTTTTTTTCTCGATTTCATTTTTTAATGTATTTTTGGGATAGGGGGAGGAACAATTTAAAAATACCAAGAGAAAATATTTTGATATTTAGTACTACGAGCTCCCCATCTACTACAATGAGTACAGCTCCCCCGTTCAGGAGAACACCTACTACCAGTAGAGAAGGGAGCAGGAGGACACTTACTACAAGTAGAGGGTGGGGAAGGAGGACACCTACTACCAGTAGAGGAGAAGGAGGATTATATCATTTGTTTAATATAGAGTACAATCCATCAACTCACTACTAGTGTTTATATGTGGATATTAGTTAACATGTGACCACTATTAGTAAGTTTGGTTGATAGCTAAACATTCAAAAAAAAAAATTATGTTTTTTAATTTGTTAAATTATCTTTTATTTATTTTATTTTAAATTTGTTAAAATCAAGACAATAAACGCATAATACCAACGTTGCTGTGTCATAAGTTTATTTGAAAATAAAGGATAGTTAATAGTCACCTAGAACCTAAGAGCATAGACAACAAGTTCGGATTTTTAATTGAAAAACATGAAGTATATTTGTAATCTCAAAATATTTGACAACATGACTTGAAATATTAAAACATTACAGAATCAATGCATAATACAAATACATATACACTAAACTCATATGCTTATAGAATGAGAAGTACTTCTGTAAATAACAATATCTAAACATTTTATTTGGTTCAATCTGCATTACAAATAATATTAATTATGATTTATTAAGAGAATAAAAGGGTTATAAGGCTCTTCCCAGGGTGATGTATTATATTTTCTATGGGCGCCCCTATTCTATTCCCAATTATAGCTGTTATTTCTGTTTCTCTTCCAGCTCCCTTTTTTCTGGGTAAACAGTATTTGGCAGTCTTCTTAAGTTTGCGTATCAGAAAAAATACAAATTTTTTGGGGTAAAAAATCTTTCATCTTTAACCATCCAAAAAGCTTAATTGGGGTCATGTAAGTTGCCGCAACTTTGGACCTAAAACGATCAGAAGTTTGAGCGTTTAATGTTCACAGACAAACAAAGATTATATTTAGATGACTGAATAAAATCAGTGCAGTAGACCACCCCTTTTTACACGTTTTATAGGATGATATTTTTTCAGATTTATGCTGAGAGACAGAAATAATTATTTTCATATTTAGAATAATATATTGAAATATATTTTATTCTTGTGACCATAAAGGCCGTCTATTCCCTTGAGAAGGCTTGGTCTAGAAACCAATATTTAGAATTTATATCCACCAATATATATACACTGTACTACACATCATTCATTTATATTCATCCATACAGTTCCTTATATTTAATATATATATACTGTACTTCACATCCTTCATTTATATTTATCCCTACAGTTCCTTATATTTAATATATATACACTGTACTTCACATCATTCAATTATATTTATCCATACAATTTCTTATATTCAATATATATATACTGTACTACACATCATTCATTTATATTCATCCATACAGTTCCTTATATTCAATATAAATATATTGTACTTCACATCATTCATTTATATTCATCCATACAGTTCCTTATATTCAATATATATACTGTACTACACATCATTCATTTATATTCATCCATACAGTTCCTTATATTCAATATATATATACTGTGCTACACATCATTCATTTATACTCATCCATACAGTTCCTTATATTCAATATATATATATACTGTACTTCTCATCGTTCTTTTATATTCATTGAGGAGTAGGTTGTCTGTCTAAGTGTTGGATCAGATTTCCATGGTTTTCAACTCCCCTCATTAAGAACCAGCCAACACTAATGGAATAGAAAAGAAAATATAGAATATATAGAGAAGGGGTCCAAGGATCCAAAATGGTAAATAAAGGATTAAGACATCTAGCTGGTAGTAAACAAAAAAAGCAGGAGGAAAAAAGTTGGGATGAATTATAGGAAATAGTGAGAGAAAAAAAATAAGAAAGAACGAAAGAGAGAGGAATAAAGATGTGGATTTAGAGGAATAAGTGCTTGTTAATTCATAAACATGGGATGGGAGAGGAATAAAGAAGTGGATTTAGAAGAATAAGTGCTTGTTAATTCATAAACATGGGATAGGAGTGGAATAAATGCAATGAGGATATAGAATAAATATATATTCATATATATAGTTTGTTTTTATACCTGATCATAATTTATATTTTAAAGTTGAGCAGATTGACTTATACTTAATTTCCAGACAAAGCTGTGTTCCCAAGCTAATATATCAAATACTAAATTATTGCAACTGCAATTATTTCGGAACAACTCTTGAAGAGCAGTTTCTTCTCTCATTCTTGGTGTAAAATATAGATTAAGGATTTTTAACGTCTCAAGGCCTTACCCAAAATAATTTTAGTAGATTAATGTTTTTTTCTAATGAGATTTGAGCATGAACTTAAAGTTTATCAATATACTAGCTTGGACACCCAGCGTTGCCTGAAGTTAATCTATCAAAGTCGACCCACTAATCGTAGAATTTAAAACCAAGCTGAGAACATTCCCGTGGTTCTCTCAAGTTTCCTGATCAAAATTTAAGGCAAATCGGTTCAGTTATAATCGAACATCCAAACAGAGATTACTAAGAACACATAGATGAATGTACAATAAACATTTATATCTGTATACAATGTGCCAACCTTGTATTGATTGTACTATAAAGTTGTAATGTTTTCAATGACAATATGTAGTATTGAATGATAAGATTAAAATGCTGGCTTCAGTAGGAAAATAACGGGATGTATCACAGTTTTACACAGTGGATTCATTCAACCATTAACAATTTAACAATAAATTGAATCTGCAACATAACTGCAATAAAATCTAAAGTTTAGAAAAGATCATTTTTTCTTTTAGAATAAAAAGTTAAGGAAAATAAACGTCTCAACAAAAACAACAAAAAATCGTAATTTTAAAAACACTTTTTTTGTGAGATAAAGGATTTTCGTGATATTTTGGGGATTAATATAGACTAAACGTAGACTTGTATGATGTATGGGGTAATTAATAGGCTAACTGTAGACTAGTATGATGCATGGAGTGATTAATAGGCTAAATGTAGACTAGTATGATGCATGGGGTGATTAATAGGCTAACTGTAGACTAGTATGATGCATGGGGTGATTAATAGGCTAATTGTAGACTAGTATGATGCATGGGGTGATTAATAGGCTAACTGTAGACTAGTATGATGCATGGGGTGATTAATATGCTAACTGTAGACTTGTATGATGCATGGGATGATTAATAGGCTAACTGTAGACTAGTATGATGCATGTAGTGATTCTTAGGCTAACTGTAGACTAGTATGATGCATTGGGTGATTATTAGGCTAACTGTAGACTAGTATGATGCATTGGGTGATTAATNCCTAGACAATAGACTATACTAGGAGCTCAGAGTATACCATACATAGATATATAGAGAATCCCTAGACAATAGACTATACTAGGAGCTCAGAGTATACCATACATAGATATATAGAGAATCCCTAGACAATAGACTATACTAGGAGCTCAGAGTATACCATACATAGATATATAGAGAATCCCTAGACAATAGACTATACTAGGAGCTCAGAGTATACCATACATAGATATATAGAGAATCCCTAGACAATAGACTATACTAGGAGCTCAGAGTATACCATACATAGATATATAGAGAATCCCTAGACAATAGACTATACTAGGAGCTCAGAGTATACCATACATAGATATATAGAGAATCCCTAGACAATAGACTATACTAGGAGCTCAGAGTATACCATACATAGATATATAGAGAATCCCTAGACAATAGACTATACTAGGAGCTCAGAGTATACCATACATAGATATATAGAGAATCCCTAGACAATAGACTATACTAGGAGCTCAGAGTATACCATACATAGATATATAGAGAATCCCTAGACAATAGACTATACTAGGAGCTCAGAGTATACCATACATAGATATATAGAGAATCCCTAGACAATAGACTATACTAGGAGCTCAGAGTATACCATACATAGATATATAGAGAATCCCTAGACAATAGACTATACTAGGAGCTCAGAGTATACCATACATAGATATATAGAGAATCCCTAGACAATAGACTATACTAGGAGCTCAGAGTATACCATACATAGATATATAGAGAATCCCTAGACAATAGACTATACTAGGAGCTCAGAGTATACCATACATAGATATATAGAGAATCCCAAGATAATAGACTATACTAGGAGCTTAGAGTATACCATACATGGATATATAGAGAATCCCTAGTATAGACAATAGACTATACTAGAAGCTCAGAGTATACCATACATATACATATAGAGAATCCCTAGACAATAGACTAAACTAGGAGCTCAGAGTATACCATACATAGATATATAGAGAACCCCTAGACAAAAGACTAAACTAGGAGCTCAGAGTATACCATACATAGATATATAGAGAATCCCTAGACAATGGACTATACTAGGAGTTTAGATTACACTATACATGGATATATAGAGAATCCCATAGACAATAGACAATACTAGGAGCTCAGAGTACACCATACATAGATATATAGAGAACCCCTAGACAAAAGACTAAACTAGGAGCTCATAGAACGGAAAGGGCGCTGGACTGTCATGAGAAAGCCAGTCGCACGGCTGTTCAGACGAGTTCGGTATCACACACGCACACTCTTTTAGTACAGACACACAACATGACTACAGTCAAGGAAATTGCAGAACAATGTCGTCAAATATAATTAAGCTTGAATAATGAGTAGTTTATTGTAAACTTTAATCAAATTATATTCTTTGCATTAAAATTTGGCTTATAGTGTTGACTTAAATATGTAAATTTTAAGAAAACTATTAATAATTAGCAAATGTACTCTCTTAGACTGTACAAATACCGAGATTCTCATGTACTGTATATAATTACAGTACGCGCCTTCGGTTCGGTATTCCTTACACACACTCTTTTGGTACAGATACACACACATGACGTTTCCGCCCCTTGACGAGGTCCCACAAAAATCTGTGCCCGCGATCGGTTTAGCTCTTTTGACGATTATTGGATACAAAGGAAAGACAAACAGACAGACAGTAAAGCAAAGTATATAAATAGACTAGGCTCTTTGCTTTGCTCACATCTTTTATTTCTACTTTTAATTGTGGCTGTATCTGTGAGCATCTTCTCTGTGTACAATATAAAATAACAAACAAAAAAGTAAGCGGACAGCATAATTTTTTTTCGCGCATTTTAAAAAATTTACAAAAATTAATAACTTTGGGACACACATTTTTGTAGTTTTGTAGATGATATAACATGTTTATGTTGGAGGAACCGAGTGTTTGAGAGGAAGGAAGCCCGAGTGTTGATTCTACAAGAAACGGAGAACGTTGCAACATTGTCAACTTTTCTCCAATAAAGAAGAACTTGACAAATGCTTTTTAAAACTACAGGGTGTCAAAAAAATAAATGGGAATTCAGTGACGAATTCGATATCGTCTTTGTTATGAATTAGCATTGTAATACCTAATTTCAAAAGCCATAATATTTTTATGTCTGCTAGAGTTTATTTTATGAAATATCATATATCATATATCATATATCATTTATCATATATCTTATATCATATATTATATATCATATATCCTGCGCAAGATGAACAGTGAAGACGGAAAAGTTTACTCTGTTTGTATACTGCAATTTTCTTGTTTTACTAAGTCTGTACAGCCTTATGCAGTCAAAACATAAACAAACAAAATGTGAACATAGCAGACGAAACTCTTACAGATTACAGCTTTCTCAGTAGGTATCACTATACTAAATCAAAGACGATATCGAATTCTCTAACTGAATTCCCATGGTTATTGGGGCACCCGTACTTACCCATGGATTTTAACGGGATAATTATTTCTAGAGGCAGTATCTTGATCTTCTCCAGACCGTGAAGTATGATGAGACGGTCAGATTTAGAGTAAAATTAAAACCGTCAAAAGTTTTAAAAAACGTTCTTATAATTACCGCGTCTTTGCGATTTAATTCATTAATAGAGACTTAATTTTTATCTAGTCTACGAAGTTTAAAGTTGTTAAACTTAGAGTTACAAAATCTCAAACTCGCAAAATATCTCTGATAAACATATTTAATATATAGATGGGATAAATGAAGAGATGAACATTATCCTGTTAATTTAATCTCTTACTTTGTGCACATATATCAAGATAATCTTATATATCATTCAAAATCTTAAATAATAATACGACGGATTTAAAGATTTTCTGTCCTATCTCTTTTGAATTACCATGCATTGAAAATGTCCGTTTTTAACATGCTATGCGTAAATGCCTTTAAACGTCAACAAACACGGAATAATCAGTACCGTGAATTCATTTCCGTTTTATTCTAAAATACAAAAGTCTAAATCTCAGCAAAAATAATCTACAGGGTGTCCCAATAAACATGGGAATTCAGTGACGAATTCGATATCGTCTTTTTAAAAAATTCTTCGATTTAGTATAGTGATACCTACTGAGAAAGCTGTAATCCATAAGATTTTCGTCTGCTATGTTTACAATTTGTTTGCTTATTTTTTGACTGCATACGGTTGTACTTAGTAAAACAAGAAAATTACAGTATACAAACAGAGTAAATTTGTCCGTCTTCACTGTTCATCTTGCGGAGACATTATAGACACATCTTTACAGCCATTTACCGTTTACATAAAATAAACTCTAGCAGACATAATAATATATGGCTGTTGAAATCAGGTATCACAATGCTAATGTATAACAAAGACGATATCGAATTCGTCACTGAATTCCCATGTTTTTGGGACACCCTGTAACTTACTTAAAAGTCAATCCAGAGTACCTAACTCATAATAGTAATAGCAATGTTAAACTTAGTAAAAATGTTATACTTTTAATACCTATTTTATGTAACAAACAGGAATTGGAAATATAAATATTTCGTTTTTAAATTTTTTGTAGTTTTGAGCATCCATGAACCTTCCCTGGGGTCATGTTAGGTCCCACACAAAATTTTGGCCCGATCGGTTCAGCCGTGTTGACGTTCATTGGATACAAACAGACAGACAAGAAAATAATATACATATATAGATATATAGATATATTGAGAGGATTGAAATCCTGTGTTGAAGTTCAACAAATAAAGGAATTATAATTTTGAATGTGTTGAATTTTGTCGCATCAATTTTATTTAAGTAAAATATAAATTATGCTCAATTAATTTAAATTCTTCAACATTGGAGTAGACTCGGTTAAGATTACAGAAAAGAAGAGCCTGAGAGGGGGGGGGTTGCTGGTCGTAAAAATTACAACAAAAAACACAATTTAACCATTGAAATCTTCAAGCTAAATCATAGACAAATTTTACATAACCATTTTAATTTCTTTGTGTGCGGGTTTCATATCATGGGAAGTTATATTAACTTTCTTTTAAATTAACACGAAAAATTAATTCAGAACTGCCTTCGCTCTGGCATTGCATTGGAATGCAAATTTTATGCAATTATTCTTGCTAGTATTCAGTCCATATACTTAGTGGGTTAATGCTCATATTTATACAAGGTTGTTAGAGCTAATTTATTAATGAATAATTTGTTAGGGGTAATGGTAGAAATAAAGACCATGCAGCCTCATTCACCTTTTGTTATTGACCAACTTACTTTTCATCGGGGACCTCACATCTTTTTTCGAATACCAATAAAAATATATATATATATGATGTCTCCAATTATAATAAGGGGCTCCACTCCGATGGGGCACACATGGTCTCCAATGAAATTCGATAGGCCTCCTGTAATGAATGATGTTCTCTAATGAAATTCAAAGGGTATCCGATAAAATTGTGTGGGTCTCCGATGATCAATAAGGGTTTCCGATGAGGTATAAGGGGGTCTGATGATAAATAAGTGTCTCCAAGAATGAATAGGGGCCTTCGATGGTGAATAGGGAACTCCGATGATGAATCTGGGTCTCCGATAGTACTCTACTGATGATGAATCTGGGTCTCCGATAGTACTCCAGTGATGATGAATCTGGGTGTCCGATAGTACTCCAGCGATGATGAATCTGGGTCTCCGATAGTACTCCAGCGATGATGAATTCTTCCCGAATTTTTGTCGCAGCAATGCTAAATTACTGTTGCAAACCAATATTTTAAAAAAGCTTTTTCTATACATACATAATGTTAAATACACATTAAAAAATTTAACATCATAATATTTACTCTTTTTATTATTATTTCTTAGAAAATGCATGAAGTCATTTTTGTACATAAATAACTTAGATTTGTTTGTCTTAATGAATCTTTTATCTCCCTTTTTAAACGATAAAAAAAAATTTTGGCGATTTTTCCTATATTTTGGTTAATTTGCTTTTATGCGTTGGTTGGTTACAAACACAAATAAAATTCCTATAGAATTAGAAAAATTAAAAAAACTTTTTTTTACAAAATTAGATATTATTTGAAGAGATTTATGCAGTCTAGTGTACAATTTACTTTACACAAGAAAATATAAATAAGTGAAAAAGCATTTTTTTACCTCGTAAATTTTAGGCAAAACTTCACCAAACCTCGAAAGTATTTCGACCTCCAGGTTTAAACTTCTTCATTCTCTGCCTGGCAATGCAATATATTTCACGAGCAAACCTATGATTAAAACTTCAAGACAATTAACAAAGCCAGTTGCCCCCCCCCCTACACAAAAGAAGTAAGTTACTTTGAGGTAAACGAAAACTAACATCCTCCCCCTTTAAACATGTGAGCCTTTTTATTTTTACGCTAAATTAAGTTCGGAGAACATCTTTAAAGTTGCATTTCTAAATCATTACCGTCTATAAACAAGGGGTCATGAGAGTTATAAATTGTTACCGGCAATAAACCAGAGGTCATAAGAGTTCTAAATCATTACCGGCAATAAACCAGAGGTCATTAGAATTCTAAATCATTACCGGCAATAAACCAGAGGTCATTAGAATTCTAAATCATTACCGGCAATAAACCAGAGGTCATGAAAGTTCTAAATTAAGTTCGCAGAACATCTTTAAAGTGACATTTCAAAATCATTACCGGCAATAAACCAGGGGTTATGAAAGTTCTAAATTGTTACCGGCCATAAACCAGAGGTCATGAGAGTTCTAAATCTTTACCGGCAATAAACCAGGGGTCATGAGAGTTCTAAATCGTTACCGGCAATAAACCAGGGGTTATGAAAGTTCTAAATTGTTACTGGCCATTTTCCAGGCACCCAGGACTAAGCTTTGGGTGCGTACTGCAGTGATATACAGTGCTCTGACCAAAGAAATAGTGAGTTTAGGTGGGCTCCCCTCTTCCCACAAAAAAAAACTTTCAGATCCGGGCCTGGATATAAACATAAGGGCAATTTGAGGCAAGGGGTTGACGGGTGGCAACTCAGTGACTGCCCCCAATTACATCATAATGGTTTTGATACGTTTTTTATGTTTAAAATTGAAGATCTTTTAACAGGTTTCTTATAAAGTGGAGGGGAGCTGTTTATATTGTTCTTTATATTAATGATATTGAATATATAAATAAATTAGCCGGCGTGTATAAAATATTAACTTGTAGAATTATTTATGCTGATTCCATGCACATCGGACAGATCATTAATAAATTCCGAGCTCATATTTGTTTCTAGAAATATAGAAAACTTTTTAAAGGGACTGAGGCCGGATTTTATGAGTTGTTAGAAATCGTTGAACTACCTAATCCTCAATCACCAATTCTAAGCTAGAGTAACCCTGGAACAATATGTAATTTTAATAAAAAAATTACCAAGACCCAGCCAAACTTGTTCATTTAAACTAGAACAAAAAATTCTAAATTTTGTCAGCGCAAGCAAGTTAAAAAAACATAAATTACTATTTATTCAAAACATGTCGATATGGATATATAAATATATAAAATTGCCCCTTGAACCACTGAATTTTGCCCATTTGTTGATTTTTTTAAATTTTTAAATGGTTTAATTTATAGGGTTAAAAACTAGTTTTTTGAGGACTTGGACAAATTTCCACTGAAAAGTCTGTTAATTGTCTATAACTTGTTCAGTTTTTAACAGATTTTTATAATTTTAACATTTCAGTGTTTTATGACGTTACCCATATCGACATAATTGGAGGAAAAAATAATTACAGAAACTTTTAAGACACGTGCTGAATGGATCTGAACAGTTTAAGACACGTGCTGAATGGATCTGAACAGTTTAAGACACGTGCTGAATGGATCTGAACAGTTTTATAAAAATGTGCCAAATTGTCCCACACTTTTGTTCATGAGGATTCAGGTAATTAATTGGAGAGTGAATCGGTGATTCAGGATTTGAACCGTCGGTATAAGTAGTTCAGCTACCTTTTCAGCTTATTGGCGTCATTTTAAGAGATCCTACATTTTTTGGCTCAGTAACATTTTGTCTAATTCATTTTAGTCTTAGTAACATTTTTCTACGTTCAATTTTGTTAACTTTTCTTGGTCTAAAGTACATTTGGTCTAAATAACATTATGTCTAAAGTAACTTTTGGTCTGGTAACATTTGGTCTAAAGTAACATTTAGTCTACAGTAACATTTGGTCTGGTAACATTTGGTCTAGTAACATTTGGTCTAAAGTAACATTTAGTCTGCAGTAACATTTGGTCTGGTAACATTTGGTCTAAAGTAACATTTAGTCTGCAGTAACATTTGGTAGTCTGCAGTAACATTTGGTCTGGTAACATTTGGTCTAAAGTAACATTTAGTCTGCAGTAACATTTGGTCTGGTAACATTTGGTCTAAAGTAACATTTAGTCTGCAGTAACATTTGGTCTGGTAACATTTGGTCTAGTAACATTTGATCTAGTAACATTTGATCTAGTAACATTTAGTTTAAAGTAACATTTGATCTAAAGTAACATTTAGTCTGAAGGTACTTTTCACTCAGTCAAGGGAGTATTAAGAAATAAATATGCACTAAGAAGAATTTTTTTGCCCCCTTAGAAGCTCCTAGGGGGGGGGGAATTGTAAACTCAAAACAAGGTACACATACAGTCCAATTACCTTACAAGGACTACTTTATCTCTCATTTAAACAAAACTAGAAGAAAAAAACAGTAAACTAATTTTTTTAATGTTCTTCACTCTTCAGTCTCAGATTTGAAAAGTGTGATGGGTCTTAGTTATAGGAGGGTTAAGACGATTAATGGGCCGAGTGCTGCGGCCTTTTTAATGTTAAATAATATGCTGTCTCTACTTTAGACATAATGTTACTTTAGACGAAATGTTACTTTAGACGAAATGTTACTTTAAACGAAATGTTACTTTAGACAAAATGTTACTTTAACCGAAATGTTACTTTAAACAAAATTTTACTTTACACCAAAAGTTACATTATACATAATTTGTTACTTTAGACAAAATGATATTTAGACCTAGTGTTACTTTAGACTATGCCTTATTCTTAGACAAAAAGTTATTAAACTAAAATAAATTAAACAAAATGTTACTGATACCATTTTTTGGATTAAATAAACCAAAAATTCTTAGTTTTTATAAAAGAAAACACATTGAATTAAGTTGTTCGTATATATCTAGTTTTATAAGTTTGAACTTTTGTGTGGAATATCTTTCATTTTCAACGCTTGATCTCGATATACCATGTGAGCAATAATAAATGTGAAGATGTGGTCTCTGTCTGGTATGGCTGGACCCTGTCTGGTATCCCTGGACCCTGTCTGGTATCCCTGGACCCTGTATGGTATCCCTGGACCCTGTCTGGTATCCCTGGACCCTGTCTGGTATCCCTGGACCCTGGCTGGTATCCCTGGACCATGTCTGGTATCCTTGGACCTGTACGGTATGCCCAACAATGGTTATAGAAGAGGAACTAAGTTGATTTATGGTTCTGCATGAGATGAAGATCAAGGCATGAAATTTGATAGAAAAAAGTCTGAAGTTAGTTGACTTTTTATTTACATTTTGATATTCCTGTTTTGATTTCTATTTAACTATTGTATAAAGAGGAGCAGTGCCTTGACATGGCGCTGGTTTTTCAGTCGCATTGCAGAGAGAGATTAATGATTATAGTATGTTAAATATATACATCTAGTGAATATTATAATATACATATATATTATGTAGATATATAGATTTTTCCACAACGTAAAGAAATTATAGGTTGGTTGGTTATTATTATGCAGTGCAGGCCCATTTCACTATACAATTTGATTTTTTAATTACTGCATGCCAAACTGAAGTAAATTGTAGGTATTATTTTAATAATAAATGTTTTTAATAATAACTCCTCTTGTTACAGATCTATTGAGAAGAACTAAAATGTAAATTATAACTAGAGAAGCTACGAGGTCACAAATCATGTGTAATAAGATCGCATAAATATCATAAATTTGTCTAGAGTTTTATATAAGTCCCATTGCAGATCACGATTCAAGGACAATGAGTCTATTGTTCGATATTTCTGAATATTTTTCAATGTTTATTAATACATAGTTTAAACTTCAAACTTGTTATTAATCATTGAAGAAGAAAACTCTGCAGTATTTTCTTCAGGTTTAGAATCCATCCCAGACAATAGGGTTGTAAGTGGTGTATTCATCTATACACTATCCATTCATCAATCCTTCCTTCATTAATCCTTTTATCATAACAATATTCATATAATCTATATTTAATACTTTTCTCTACTCCTGATCAACCTTTAAATATTTTTACATCGTAAACCTTTTAATAATATTGACAGATAAATAGTTGACAAAAATCATAATTTGTTAATTTGAACATCCATTTGTCTAGATGTCTAACTGTCTAGCTGCGTCGTTGTCTAATTGTCTGATTGTTTAGCTGCTTTGTTGTCTATATGTCTAGTTATCTAGTTGTCTAGATGTCTAGTTATCTAGATGTCTAGTTGTCTAGGTTTCTAGATGTCTAGTTGTCTAGATGTCTAGTTATCTACCTGTCTAGATGTCTATTTGTCTAGATGTGTAGTTATCTAGATGTCTAATTGTCTAACTATCTAGTTGTCTAACTATCTAGTTGGCTAACTATCTAGTTGTATAACTATTTAGTTGTATAACTATTTAGTTGTCTAAATATCTAGTGGTCTAACTATCTAGTGGTCTAACTAGCTAGCTGTCTAACTATCTAGTTGTCTAACTATCTATTTGTCTAACTGTCTAAATTTTTAACTATCTATTTGTCTGACCATCTAGTTGTCTAGTTGTCTAGATGTCTAGCTGTCTGGCTATCTAATTGTCTATTTATCTCCCAATGGACAGATTTATATCTTGTTGTCTTTAGATTCTGTAAGATGATGGATTAGCAAATATATTCTCTATCATTCAATCCTAACGCTGCACTGTAGTGTACACAGTAGACTCTACACAGCTAAAGTAAGAGAATATATGTAAAGGGTGAATAATAAACAGTAAGGATACAAAAATAATCCTTTTCCCGCTTTTTGACTTTGCGCAGAACTGAGTTTTTTTCCTCTCCGCCTTTATAAGAATTCCTTAATTCGAGGTATCTCAGATTTAAATTGATCAACCCAGGTTGATCTCCAGATTATGAGTTTGGAACACGGCGCTGCCGCACTGCTGTTACACGCTGTTTACCCGCATTTAGTCGATTTTACCGGGAAACTAAATTTTCTTGATAAAAGTCGACCCATTTAACTTAGAATCTCAAAACTAAGCTAAAAACATTCCCGTGGTTATCCCAAGTTCTCCAAAGTGGAAGAATGGAAGGAGGGGATGGTGGAAAGAGAGAAAGGGAAGTGTATAATTAGGGAATGAGGATGGGGAATAAAGAATGAAGGAGAAGAGGGTATAAGGAAGGAAGGAAGGAAAAGTGGTTATAAGGAAGGAAGGAAGGAGAAGTAGGCAGATAGAGGAGGAGTAGTTGAAGAAAAAGGGAGTTTTAAAACGAGTAATTGAGGAGAGGGAATAGATAGTTGAGGAGATGGAGGGAGTAGGGGGTATATGTGAGGGTGAAGGAGTGACTGAGGAGGGATTAGGGGGTATATGTGAGGGTGAATGAGTGACTGATGAGAGAGTAGTGGATAAGGAGGAGAGGTAAGGGAACGCATATAAAGAAAAGAATAGTTGAAGGAAGAAGGGTGAAGAATATATTTCTCTCTGGAACATTAGCGCTCCAAACAATTC
The DNA here is from genome assembly GCF_000591075.1 of Eurytemora carolleeae. Lineage (NCBI taxonomy): Eukaryota > Metazoa > Arthropoda > Copepoda > Calanoida > Temoridae > Eurytemora > Eurytemora carolleeae. Next base: position 12,236 of record NW_019396367.1, on the reverse strand, counting down.
AAACCAACAAACAAAAAATCTTAAATCATATATTTATCAAATTTAATTTTTTAAAAATAGCACGAGAATCACTTCCAGGAGGGGGGTTAATTATACTAAATCTAACCTGTATCCCTTCCTTAATAAATTGAAAGCAACTGCATAAGATCCCAGGTAATCATCTAATGTATCCACAAGCTTAGTTTTACTCTTCACCTGATACATAAGTATAAGCATTTTTTAATTCCCAAGATTTTAGAAAGGTTATTTTAATATGCTTTTCTAATTTTCTCTACAGCTAAACGTTACCAAACCATTCAATATTAGGCCCGTAGCTAGGAATTTCTAAAGTGCGGGCACAAAAGTTATAAATAGCATATATAAGTAAGAGGCGCGCCGCAGGAGAAAATTTTGTTTGACCTGATAAACTCAATAAGGTTAAAAATTAATCAATGTAGACTAAAAAAACAAAGAGCTGGTAATATACAAGAGTAGGCATTGGGACTTTAACGCAAAACCAGACCCCTCAATTGGTTCGATTAAGAAGCAACAGAATGTCGTTTGTTCTAAAATTTAAAAAGATTTAAGGGCTTTTTAAGCATATGTCTCACCAAAAACTTGCTTTTTTACGCAATATGCATTTAGAAATGCATATCTTAAAACAGATTGCAATGTAATTGGGTTGAAATTTGTTGCCACCTTTAAACAAGGGTTTTTACGGGCCTTGCTCACTTTACTAGGCTAAAATTCTATAAAACTATACATAATAATCACATCTAACAAATTTAGTTTAAAATATGTGATATTTTTCAAACAAATGAGATGCGTAACAAAATCACAATTTTAGCTTTATTTCAGCAGGAGAGCATCCTCTATCCTGTAAACGATTTTACAAATTTAAAGTTTTAATGTTGATGTTTTGAAATCAAAACCAATCTGCAACCAATGACGTCATCTACAAGTGTACGGAGCGTACACACTATTCAGATAAATCCCTAATTTCTTCTACCCTTAGAACGATCTTTGAAAAAAAAACTAAATTTTTCAACTTATCAAACATTATAGTTATACCATCGAGATATTAGTAATAGAGGGGGCATCTGGAATTTTAGACTTCTTGTTGTACAGCCACTGTACACAATGACCTGATCAGAAATTCTACCTGGGAGGATCATAATTCGTAGATCAGTGTTTTAAGACATTATATTGTTTGAAAGTGAAGCCTACAATATTCAAGCAAAGAAAACAAGGCCATATGATTTTTGTATAAAAATGAGACATGACAAATAGAGAAAAAAATAAAATCCTTCTCCTTAATAACATCTTGTTTCTTATAAAATTCTTAATACTTCTGAAATCTACATTGTGTATCAACTCTTAGGAATATAGGTTTCTGACTTTTAGAATGAAAAGCAATTCTGAACTAATAATAGATCTAAATTAGGTTAGACTTAATTTTAAAGTTACTAGGCTTTTAGGCCCTTCACGCCCATCTTCTATTTAAATTGTGAACATGTTCTTTTTGTTGAGTGCAGTAGGAGCTGCAAATTTTTTTGAGAAGTTCATATTTGTGCATTGCTTCATGATTGGCATTCTTTTAGAATTTCTGGATGTTGGGTTGTGAGAGTAGATATCACTTTAGCATAAATAATGAAGAACGTTTTTGTTGTAAAAAAGATTATGATTATTTCTGGTTTCCCTTATTTTTTTCTCAATTATTTCACAAACTTTTATTACTAAATCTTTCGACGGATAAATAAGTCCACCTCGGAAAGCTGTTCTTTGCTTAGATTCTCTCTTTGGTATGAATGGTCATGCCTTACGACCTGTAATGAGTTGTTTACACAACCCATTTCAAATATAGAGGGAACTGTGCCATTTCTTGGTATTTTGCTATCTTTGTTTCTATAACAATTTTTGTCAAAATGTTCACTGCATATAAAAATTGGGTGTTTTGTCTTCCAGATAACTTGTTCTATCCACTCTTTTCGTATGTTATGAAAAATTTCTGAACCCGAAACATCGTTGTTTACACAATTTTTGACACTACAATATCTCATTGTTGAAAAATATTAAAATTAACTGTCCACACAATACCGTACAAACAGATGTACTTAGGATTAAACCCACTGTACTCAATGATACCAACTCAGTCATAAGGAAACATTTTTCGACAAAATTCACTGTACAGTATAAACCTAGCCAGGCAAAATTAGGAGATTTATGCCCGCCCCCTGAGTTATACTTAAGAAAGATATTTTGCCTGTTTTCGTTCCCTTAACTGCTATTCAATAATTGAGGAGCTATTTGCATCAAAAGAAAACAAAAAGCGGATTTAAGAAGATTTAAGAAAAGCTCAAGTATGAAAATATTAAGCTTTCTCAAAACTCAAATTCGAAGTAGAAAAAAACCGCAAGCTTGAGGATAAGTACAAACAGCTTCTCCTAAACCTGGTCATATTTTGTATATAATTTCATATGCCTCAAAATGTTACTTTTTGCTGTTCGATGGTTCATTCAAATCATTAATCTAAGAAAAGAAGTGAAAAGGATAAGCTTCTCAAAATACTAAAAAGGTTAATATATTAATATATTTCACAAGACGGGAATAGAAATAAAAATTCCCAAATAATTTATTTCAGAAAGCACTAAACTTTTCTTTAATTTGAAGACAAAATAATCCTTTACACATAATATTAGAAACAAAAAAGATTTTATGTCAATTTTCTCCCTTTTTTTCCTTCTTTTCAATTTTTTCGTTTCCTTTTTCCTTTTTTCATTTTCTTCTTTTTTGTCTCAGAAAGTGTGCCCCCTGTGCCCCCCTTCCGGGGTAAAAGGGGGGCACATGGGGGGCCTGAAATTTACCATGAATAGACGAAAAATAAAAGAAGATGAGCAAATTTTGCGCTTCCCGCAATGTAAACTTAATTATAGAGTTAATCTTGTTTAGGGTTACTCTCAAAGATGAGACATTAATGAGGACCTGACACTCTTGAAATATGACGATCTGAATAAACTTGAATTTTTATGCATAATTCAGTTAATATTTATAATACTTAATAATCATTTTTTTGGTGATAGTAGAAGATATCTTGGCTTAGGGAAGCAATAGTTGTGAAAATCCATAGTAAAAAGTATGTTTTTTTTTAATTTACTCTTTATCAAATATGGTAAATTTATATGGGCTATAAATAATCTTTTCAAACAAAGCATTGAAACCATTATAAAAAAATATTTTTTCAAACAAAATGTCACAGATTGGTGTGCCATTCAGTTGAAGTATAGCTAAACATTAACCAACACCCATGTTACCTCCGACCCACAAATTTTTGTTTGTGTTCCAAACTTATTTTGAGAAGATATTCGTCTGCGGGTGTCTGAATTAATGCTGCATTCGTCTATAATTAGCATACAAAAGTACAGACATTTTGCCGGAAGGGAAAACGGGTGTGGGTCGGAGTAAGAGCATGCCGCAAATACTATTCTGTGCCGTCATTTGTGGGTCGGAGGTAAAACGGGTGTGGGTAGCCTTCCCTTCCAATGCAGAGTGCCAGGAATTAAAGAAAAAAGAATGAATAGATTCCATATAGTCTTCTTTGAAGTTTCATTCCTTGTGGGCAACCCTGTATACGCCCATGTACACGCGTATTTTTATCAATAATTAGTTATTGAGTTTAGATGACCTTGAAATATATGATTGCAAGATCTGGAACGAGAAGATTAAATGTCGTCTGTTCATCCCATATTGGATTAAACCCATTTCTTGGAACAGTTTTCGAATTCCACTCACAGCAATCCTTGGGAATAAAAGTCTTATATGGTGGAATGATAGATTTAATAATAGAATAAGATATTCGTCTTTTCTTCTATAAAACTATGAAATAATTAATATGTCATATACAGGGTGTCCCAATGAACATTAGATTTAATGGGCGACTTTTTTATATCGTCTTCGGTTTACGCGACAATTTTTGCATGAACACAATTATTGTAGTATTCCAGGTTAAACTACTGATATCGAAAACCCCGGTCTCGGGAGTTTCAAAATTTCAAAATTTCAAAGTTTAAATTTTTAAAAGACTTTTGTACTTTCTATGTCGGAATATCAGAAATCAAAGACGAGTTTCAAGTCGTCTCTTAATTCCCATGTTTATTGGGACACCCTGTATAGCAATCTTTATTTTCGTATAAATATTTTTATTTGTATCACGATAAGTAGAATTCAAACATCTAGAAGAAAAAAGAGGTTAAAAAGAAATTAAAAACAGGGGGATACCCCCCCCCCCTCCCTCCAATCGCATACTTTATACCTGAGGGTGTCCAACTATTTTTATTCTAACAAAAGGTTCAATTATATCTCCTGCCTAAAAAGAAATAATTTTATTTAAATTCATATTAATTGTGGATAAAAATCTAATCTTTTATTAGTAATTAAATGTGATATTTAGTAAAAAAATAAAAATAAAGTTTTTTTATTTTTTGAATAGCTATTGAAACAAAAGTTTTGAATTCCATGCATGTCATTCACAGGTTTCAAAGTCGAATTGGAAATTTCGCAAAAAGTTAATTTCTTGATTAAGATGAGATTAAAAGTTTGAAGAAGTGAACAGTCCCTTTTAATATTGTCTTGTCCACCTGCAGGTAGACAGTAGATATGTCTGTTACTAGAATAAACAGTCCCTTTTATTGTCTTATATATACCTGTCTGTTACTAGACTGAACAGTTCCTTTTAATATTGTCTTGTCTCCATGTCTGTTACTAGACTGAACAGTCTCTTTAAATATTGTCTTGTCTACCTGTCTGTTACTAGACTGAACAGTTCCTTTTATTGTCTTATATATACCTGTCTGTTACTAGACTGAACAGTCCCTTTTATTGTCTTATACACCTGTCTGTTACTAGACTGAACAGTTCCTTTTAATATTGTCTTGTCTACCTGTCTGTTACTAGACTGAACAGTCCCTTTTATTGTCTTATATACCTGTCTGTTACTAGACTGAACAGTTCGTTTTAATATTGTCTTGTCTACCTGTCTGTTTCTAGGCTAAACAGTTCCTTTAAATATTGTCTTTTCTACCTGTCCGTTACTAGACTGAACAGTTCCTTTAAATATTGTCTTGTCTACCTGTCTGTTACTAGGCTAAACAGTTCCTTTAAATATTGTCTTGACTACCTGTCCGTTACTAGACTGAACAGTTCCTTTAAATATTGTCTTGTCTACCTGTCTGTTACTAGACTGAACAGTTCCTTTAAATATTGTCTTGTCTACCTGTCTGTTACTAGACTGAACAGTCCCTTTAAATATTTTCTTGTCTCCATGTCTGAACAGTCTCTTTAAATATTGTCTTGTCTACCTGTCTGCTATTAGACTGAACAGTCCCTTTAAATATTGTCTTGTCTACCTGTCTGCTATTAGACTGAACAGTCCTTTAAATATTGTCTTGTCTACCTGTCTGTTACTAGACTATACAGTCTTTTTAAATATTGTCTTGTCTACCTGTCTATTACTAGACTGAACAGTCCTTTAAATATTGTCTTGTCTACCTGTCTGTTACTAGACTATACGGTCTTTTTAAATATTGTCTTGTCTACCTGTCTATTACTAGACTGAACAGTCTTTTAAATATTTTCTTGTCTACCTGTCTGTTATTAGGCTGAACAGTCCCTTTAAATATTGTCTTGTCTACCTGTCTGTCACTAGGGTTAGGGAGATGTTGACCGGAAATGAGCCGAATAGTTAGTTTCACACACTGTAACAAAGAAAAAGATATATAGTCAACAACAAAAAAAAACATTTGCAATAAATGTGTTTTACATCTACATTCAGAATTTCTTCTTGAAATATAATGAAAAATCGCTAATCAGAATTAAAACCTTCTGACAGATTTTAATTGTATCCATTTAAAACAAATAGTCATTTAAACTTGTTCACAATCAACAAACCAAAAAAATTAAACAAATTTGAGAAAAATCAGATACCATTAAAACCTTTCAGTCTTAACAAATTTCGGAGAAGTAAATATTTTCAATACTTTTTAAAACATATTTTGAATATTTCTCAAGACTGCCATTAATTTCTGATAATCGATTTATCGAATTACCTTCAAATTAATATTTTTTTCTATTCTTAAAGGTGAATAAGATGAAGAGGACAATGATGAGCTTGCACCAGGTGAAACAGAGGCTGGAATGTTATGAGAGACAGATTCTGAACCCGAGGCGGATATAGAATCAGCGGCGGATGATGAATCTAAAGCTGATGTTGATGCTGAGGCAGATGCAGGAATCCGCAAGAATTCTGGTTTAAGAACGTATCCACAGCCGCCATTTTGTTGGAACATTGCCCTGTTGTACAGGTTGTACGTGTCTGCCTAGAGTACAATGTGACTTATTGAACTGCGGAATAGAAAGACGACCGTTAGAATCAAAGATGGGCGGGGGAAATATTTCTATAATAATATAACCACCAAAAATATATCGACCAAACATTTAATCAATTGCTGGCCAAAAATATAACTTCTAAAAATATAACCATTCAAAACTATAACTAATCGAAAATATCACAATTTTCTGAACAAAAATATAACCATAATATTTTAAGTCGAAAATGGTTATATTTCTGGTAGTTTGTTCCAATTGGGCGGAGGCGGATTGGTATCAGGAATTAAAGTGTACTGCAAACCTGTTGGAAGTTTAGAGCAACCATCTGGCAACCAGAAACCCAGGGTAGGATAGGATCTAAATCATTAAAATACGTGAATGTGAGGCACGAAGCGCCCTGAGTTTCTAACTTTCTAAGATAGTATTTCTAAGATATAAGATAAACTATATGAGTAAGCCAGCAGACCAAGTAAAATATGAATAAATATGAATAAATATCGGAAACATTAAACAGATAAGAAACATCCGTCATCAGTGAACCCCCTTCTTTTTCCTCATCTAAAAACAGTCTATTAAGTTCATTCCAAGACTGAATGAGAGTAATCTTGTTTATCTTGGATATATTCTACTCAAGTTTCTCTTGTTAAACTTACCAAGATTAGATGAGAGTAATCTTGTTCCTCTTGGATATATTCTACTCAAGTTCCTCTTGTTGTACTCCACAAACTTTAAGGCTGTACTATCAGAAGTACAAAACTAAAAATTAAAAATAAATTATTTTCTATGCAGGGTGATCATTATTAACGAAGGTGTTAGGTACTTTCCCAAAGGATTTTTCCCAAGCAGCATTTTCCCAAGGATTTTTCCCAAGCAGCATTTTCCCAAGGGTATTTCCCAAGCAGCAACTTCCCAAAGGTTAGGTTATAACCTCTGAGGCGCCGCAGGATGCAATGAGGGCCGAGCGCTGCGGCTAGAATGAGCTAGGGGGCCTAGCGCCGAGGCTTGAACAGGCTGGGGTCAAGAGCTGCGGCTAGGACAGACTTGGTAAGTTGCCGCTTGGGAAATTGCACATTTAGGAAGTTGCCACTTGGGAAAAATCATTTTGGAAAGTACCAAACATCTCAACAAAGGATGAGACTTAAAAGACGACCTGAAACTCATAAAATATGTCGATTATACAATGTTGAATATTGAATATTGTCAGCCTATTTATTGACATGGCAACGAAAGAAATCAGTTTACAGTTCCAGAGAATCCTAAATATAAGGAAATCGACAGTATATATTCTGGACAGTCGTCTCTGAAGTCTCATTCTCTGTGAGTAACCCTGTATTTTGAATCATATTTTCCTGTGTCAGACCTGCTCTGTCTTCGACTCATCAAAAGAGCTCATTTCCCAATAATTTCTTTCTAAAATAATTAGATATAACAAAAAAGATAAAAAGGAGAAGTTCAGTGTTACCTTCTTCAAAATCTTTAAATTTTGATGCCTCGCAGTAATTTACAATATCGCTAATATATTAAACTTTTAAAACATTAATTTCAAAAATGTTTTACTTTTAGATTATTTAAAGGTATCATTTGTAAATAAAATTCCTTTGTAAAATGCTAGTTTAAACAAGGACCTGTATAGATAAGTTTTCACATGAGCAGGATTCAATCAAAATTGTTGCACACCAAAAACCAGCTTTTTATAAAGGAATGACAATTCGAAAAACTATTTTAAAAAGATCAATATAAAAAAGATAATTCCAATGTGAAAAATCTTTCTAAAAAGATAATAAAAATTATTGAAATTTCTTATTTTATTTTTAAAGTTCGGATTCCTGAGGAGTCTGGATTGGGTTGAGTTTGTAACCAGTGTTTCGTTGCTTATCGAGCATCGTCCAACAGTCGGACCTTTATCTTTCGTCAATGGGTCATCTTTCGAACCGATCTCTGTCTTAGTTTTCGAACTCGAGTCTTTTTCGTCAACTTTGGAGGATTGCGGTCCATAAGGTTCATTGCTAATATCCAAATCACGAGCTGAGAATAATTTTGCCTTAGCACTGAAATAAATATAAATTTTTATTATAGATTAATTAACAATATCAGATAAAACACTATATGTCGTCCTTTTAAGAATTAGGGGTTTTTCTTTTACAATAACCCTAAGGTAGAAGCCCAAAGGAATTATGCGTATGCTCTCTCTATGTCTTATAACTCAACGCCACATAAATCCTTCTAGCTTCTGCCTCAGAGCCCGCTCTCTCCATAGAAAATGGTCGTGTAGTTCACGGACTTTGGGGGACGATATGTTGGCCGCTATATGTCTGATGCTAAATTCTTATCTGATAGATAGATAATTCTTCGTACATTTGACGACCAAACTAGGAGACGTCAAGTTGTTGACCATTTTAGTTTAAAAAAGGAGCGGCCTCAGAGTTATTGTGAACGAAAAACTCCTAAATATTGAAAAGACGACATCTAGTGTTCTATCTGTTATTGTTAATTAATCTATGATATATATCTTTTAGATTTAGTCTAGGAACTGAATAAGCGTAAGTGACCCTCCTTGCACAGAGGGAAGTGTCTGATTTACAACAGTACCCTTTAAACCTTTTCCTGACAAGTGAGGGCAAAGAACTACGTGTTTTTATCTCTTAACTGGTGTTTAAGTGAAGTGTACGCGAGCTTACAGTGCTAGCTCATAACAGCTGACGTTTTCGAGATAGAAACCAACAATATCTTCCAAATCGTTACTTAGATAAAGGTTTTTAATTTACTGTGGTAGATCGAACACGAACTTTAGAAGGATCACTTGAAATTACGCCTATATACGGCCCTTTAAAGACGGAGAAAGCTTTAGATATGTATTGGGTAACGTATAACGTAAAGTTGCTTTGGAAATCCTCGTTACTGACCAATTTCCCTTTTATTTGGCACAAGTAAATGCTAAATTTAAATAACGAAAATATTTTTAAAAAATCAGTTTTACATAAAATCTTATAAATGAGCCGAGACGTTACGATTTCTAAATAATGATACTTTTTCTAAACCTTTTATGGTTTTCAATTTAAATAAACCGAATTTCAACATTTTTAAGTCTTTACCTTGTTTTTCTGTGGGGACGTACTGGTCCCTTCTATACAAAAACAAACTTATTTTAATTAAAGAAATATCTTTTTATTAATTAATTAATACAATTTTTTAATCATGCAATGTTGGAATTAAATTCAATATAAATTTTAAAAACTAAAAACTCAGACATTAAAATTTAATTTTTCCCAGGTTTTACTATCGATCATATATAAAATATTTAATATACTAACCTAACTGGTTCAGTCCTGTATCTGGGATATTTTTTACAAATCTTAAACATTTAAAAAATAAAATTTATTCAAAGAATAAAAATTCCGAGTTTAATGGAAATATCTGATACTGGAGTATCATAAAGAAATATCTGATACTGGAGTATCATAAAGAAGATGATATTTAATTCATATTTGATCAGACAAAGCTAGACTAGAAAATTATTGTTTGAGGCGAGTATTCTGTTCATTTTCTCTAATATTTTGCTTCCCTTATTCGATAGTTTTTGTAATGCGGATTTTGTTAGAACTTCCGGTTCTTCGTCGATACTTCCGGTAGCAGTCAGACGAATCTTCTTCGCTTTTACCAGAATCTTGAAATAAATATTTTATTGTATTTTATGGTTTTTGTCCAGGATACCATTGAATAAAACCAGTTTTCAAATATGCTGAATTTTCATGTTTGGCGGATTTCGGTTTTGTTTTTATTTAAACCAAGAAAACTGAATTTAGAAGCTTCGAAAAAACATTTACCCTGAAATGACTTGAGGAAAAATAATCCAAAAAATGGTTGCAGATAACAATTTTTAGATCAGTCCTAGTTTAAAAATATTATCTATATAATAAAGTTCTTCGCTCATATATATTTGTCAGCTATAGCTAGCTGGCAAAACGGCTGGACCGAATGGGCTGACAATTTTTGAGGGAACCCATGAGTACAGGTACCCTGGTGGTAATATAGGCTAAAAAATTCCATTTTTTTAATCGATTTTTTCCTCAAAATTAGTTTTCTTTAAGGGGGGGGGGGGTCACAAAATTTACTGTAAAAATTAAATAGTTTTAAATATCAACAGCTTTCCGTCCAGCGGAACAAGCAAATAGTATTTTGGGTTCAATGTTTTTTTTTTGTTTACTTTGAATTTAAGATCTTCTGGTGATGGTAGCATTGTTCTATTCTTATCCACCGGGTCTGTGTACAACATATCTCCAAGTATTTCCTAAATAATATATGTATATATATATATATATATACTGGGTTACCAACCAAGAATAAGACTGTAAAGACGACTTGACCTGAAACATGACAATTTTAAGGTAAAATTAAGTCTTTTGCCTTAGACTTTCATATCATCTTTTAATGGCTTATTTGATGATTTGTCAGAGAACAAACAAGTTTACAGTTGCAGGGAATCATGAATGTAAGGAAACAGACAGTAATAATTCCGTACAGTCGTCTCTGAGTCTGAAGTCTCAAACTTTGTGGGTAACCCTGTTTATCTACATAATAACAATAATTGATAAAAGAATTTAGAAGTATCTGTTTTGATATTTCAAACTGTAACTGCTTTATCTAGCAGAATTCATAGTTTAAACTATCAAAGGTCTACGGCATCGGATTGTAAAGATTTAAGGTATTACATATGAATGTATTTCTAATATTTCTAGATAATCCTGTATAAAGTAAACATATTCCTATTAATTCTAGATCACCCTGTATAGAGTAAACATATTCCTATTATTTCAAGATCACTCTGTACAAAGTAAACATATTCCTATTATTTCAAGATCACGCTGTATAGAGTAAACATATTCCTATTATTTCAAGATCACTCTGTATAAAGTAAACATATTCCTATTATTTCAAGATCACGCTGTATAGAGTAAACATATTCCTATTATATCAAGATCACCTATTAAAAAAGAAAACTACCTTCATAAGGTTTGCCATGAGATCTTGTTGTTCCTTGCTACAATGGTTCTCTATAGAGAGAATAAGAGGATACACAGAATTCTAGTAATACAAAATGTAACAGAGAATGCGGTAGATTGATAAATAGGGAAATAGACATAAAAGCAGATGGGAAGATTGATAAATAGGTAGGTAGATAGATAGATAGAAAGGCAGATGGGAAGATTGATATGTAGGTAGGTAGATAGATAGATAGAAAGGCAGATGGGAAGATTGATAAATAGGTAGGTAGATAGATAGATAGAAAAGCAGATGGGAAGATTGATAAATAGGTAGGTAGATAGATAGATAGAAAGGCAGATGGGAAGATTGATAAATAGGTAGGTAGAAGGATAAGTAGAAAGGTTGAAAGGTAGTATAGACTATAGATATTAGATATATAGGTTAGTTAAATAAACTGCTTAAGAATTGAACCTTGAACGCGTAGGGTTTAATGGCATCTATGAGTACATCACTGAGAAGAAGTTTAGAGGTTAAAGTCCATCCATGATATATTACAGGCTCTCCATCAGGTCCATCCCAGCAGTCCAACTAAACATATACTAGTCCATCCTAGCAGTCCATCTAAACATATACTAGTCCATCCCAGCAGTCCAACTAAACATATTCTAGTCCATCCTAGCAGTCCAACTAGACATACACTAGTCCATCCTAGCAGTCCAACTAAACATATACTAGTCCATCCTAGCAGTCCAACTAAACATATACTAGTCCACTAAACATATACTAGTCCATCCTAGCAGTCCAACTAAACATATACTAGTCCATCCCAGCAGTCCAACTAAACATATACTAGTCCATCCTAGAAGTCCAACTAAACATATACTAGTCCATCC